>NC_059476.1:2460000-2565000 GCF_018139145.2 Gymnogyps californianus | reverse complement strand
TGAGCCAAAAGTGATGATAAACACACACACACACACACACACACACACAGAGCTCTGAAGTTTCTCCTTCCCGAGCAGGGAAAAGGCTCCACCAGCAACACACTGGAGTTACTCTCATTCCCAGCACTGCCGAGTGACAGCTTTACTGTTAAATAAAACAAATTAATTGCTCCAACTGTCTTAACTAGTTGCTAGAAATGAAATTCTTCACTTGTTTAGCTGCCAAAAATAATGACAGAAATACAAACATGTTACAAAACCGAGGGTTTCTCAGGAAAGCTGAATATAATGGGTTTAATTTTGCCCTGGGCAGATGCACTGGGGCACTTCCCAGTGACTTCTGAGGGCATTTCATGAGTTTTTTTAAAGAAGAGTGTATCATCCCCCACACTTGACATATAAAGTGCACATCCCGCATCTTTATTTTTATTCTTTCTTTGCTCAAGTGTGCACGTACCTTTGTGCATTCCTCTTTGCACAAAGACTGTTCATAATAGTTTTACAATTTACTTGTGTTCTTTACAATGCTTGTCTCTCTGTGAAAGGATTTCCTGCACACCTCAGAAGGAGAAAAATTATTTAAGTGCATTCGGTAGAGGTTAACGTTTTGAAAAGCTTGGCTGAATTCTTGGCGTTCAGGAAAATCGGATGCCCCTGCCCTCGTGCAGGCAGACACACACACACATTTCCTGGTAAATGGACAGAATTTGGGAACCTCTGGAGTTAGAGAAAAGGTACAGGGAACATCCTGATGAGGTAAAAGGAGGAGTAATTTAATTGTCTAACTCCTTCTGTGCTCGAGAATATCAGACAGATGGGGAGGATAAAACAAGGAGCTCAATAATTAATTTTCATGTTCCTCACTAGTGGGACCTCTTTAATCCCTGTTCCTGTGATTATAGAGAAAGGTTGGATTCTGAAGTTTCACTCATTAGCTACGTGTTGTATGAAAATACCTGTATTTTCAAAAGGAATAGTGACAAGACTAAAAAAATTCCGCTATTAAAAATATCTTGGTGTCAGGGACTTTTGTGAAAGAACAAAAACTCTCTGATTCCCTCAGATAAATAATGAAACAGATGGTTGTTGGGAGGTTAAAGGTCAAATCTTCCCTGTTGACTAAAACACAAGGTTGACTTAAAAGATTTGCCGAAGTTATTCAAGATGCAGTGCATCAGCCTGTGTCTCCTGCCTCTTAATGAAATGGCGTGGGCTTCCTTAAGAACACTGGCCGGGGCAGGTACGTTCAAGTGGCTCGTCTTAAGAAGGCTGACACCCTTTCTAGCACTAAACTGCGCTTCTGCAGACTGCATCTATAATAAAGGATATCGGTGAATAATTAAGCGAACTTGTCCGGGGATATAGGTTATCCGAAAGGCTAAATATTAAGATTTAATCCGCTTCCTAAAGGAACTGCTCACTTCCTACCTGAAACGGTAGTTGATAAAGTCATCATGGAAAGCCGTGAAGTCCTGAGAAAATTATCAATAATGCAATTGAGAAAAATGGAAAGGAAACAAACAAACACTGCCTGTAAGGTTAAGCTTCTGCATTCATTAGCAGACTCCTATTACAGGAGAAGAGGGCATTTTTAAAGTAACATATAGACTAACTAAAGAGGCAGATGCTCTAACTCGTATGATTCAACATAATTTTAGCGCAAATTGTGCAATTACTCAAACACACAAACATTTCAAGGTAATTTTCGTAAATCCCTATTGTGATCTAATTTCTTATTAAGGAGAATAAAGCAGGCTGCCATTGTAATTCATCAGCCCTTTGCACTGCAGAGCAACTGCTGGAGTTCATTTCATGGTTTTTGCTGAAAAAAATAGACTTAAATTTCTGGAATTACTAACAACAACCTTTGACTAAAGATCTACCTTTTTTTTTTTTTTTTTTTGGCAAATAGAATTTAAAGCTAGATAAAAAAACTGTAGCTAAAATCTGAGAAGGTCATGGAGATCAGAGCCGATCCAAGGACCAAATCCATGAGCACTACGGAGCGGCTTTCAGGGTACAGCACATAGCAGAGGACACGCCTGGGCTTCTTGCGAAGGGCATCGTTGTGGTGCAGAGCTACAATGTGTCACATTAAGCTCACACCGCATTTATTATCGCTGCCTTCCTAAACACGGTCAAACATTCCTTCCTCGTCTGGAGTTAGACCTGGCTCCCACAACCTTCTCTAGACCACCTCCGCAGGCTGTTGCACCTTGAGAAGTGCCCGGACGGTCGGTTCCTGCGAGGGGAAGGTGTGGGTATTTGGTGTGTGGGATCTTGCAGGGTGGTCCAACGGTTTGGAGAAGAGAGGGTGGGGTAAACTCTTTTTATCCTGTGGAAAATGTTACTATTTCAATGAAAACGTTCTGCCATGATGAAAAGCAGCCTTCCCAAAATGGAAGGAAAAATCAGCCTGATTTCCTGGAAAAATCAGTCTGATGGCCGAGAAGTGTTTCAGGGTCAAGCCCATCCTCCAAGCCAGACAAAGCAGACCCTCCCGTGCAACTCCCCACCTCCTCCAAGCACTCTCTTTACAGCAAAGCTACTCTCTGCAGTCTGTACATGGGAGGGGAGGATGAAGTGAAGACCAGGGTGGAGAACTCCTTGCGTGAGTGTATCTGCGTGTGCCCCTGAGCGTGCGTGCACGTTTCCACATGCTTGCACACCCACCGCTGCCCTCCGCTGTGTCCCTGTCCCGTGTTCCCACCACCCTATTACTGCCACCGACGATGTTATAAATGGTCACTCTTGCAGCAGCAGTCACGTGAATGCAATAAGTAAGGCAGATAAAAATCTCTTGCATGGTAATTTACAAATAAAAGTTCATTTTCCTTTAAAGGAGGCGCACAGCCACGTGTGCGTGTGTGGAGAGGGAATTCCGGGACTTCACAGCCAAAGAGGCAAGGGACGCCGTGCCATAATTTGACCTAATTTTTTTCCAAATACAAAATGACCTGTTACGGCATCCCAGGGAGAATATGAATTAGCCCAGGTCAATAGGAGGTCAAATAGATAGGGTGCTAAAATCCCTTTACTACTTTGTAGTATCTTATGCTAATTCAGTTCCCTTCTCTGTGATAAACAAAGCCAGTTGAAAGTAGATAGCATCACACAGTGATGGGTCCCAAAGCTACAATTTAATACAAATCTAGTAATTCCATTATACAACATATCCAGTTCATTTAGAGGCAACGAATACTTAAGAACGTCCAGGATTGAAATACCTTAACTGATACTTTAAAAATATAAATAACCCAGCAAAATTTCATTTGTCACATAGCCTAATAGATATGTGTGATATAAATTCTGGCTGTCCTTTAAATTGTTGCTCAAATGCAAATCATAGGTCCTAGGTCCTTATACAGCAATATTGCAGGGGTTTTAGGCACATAATCAGTAGATACATGCATTAAAAAAAAAAAAATCCTCATTGTTCTCTCTTTGCAAAAAGTGATATTATATGAGTCTAATGAGAATTACTGATTTAATAAAGCTGAACCTTTTACAACATTTTACAGGCAATGCTTTTCACCTTGGAAGGATTCTGCAACAGTCTGCAGCTGAACCCCACTAAAGGACACTGCCAACACGCAGCGCCTCTGGGGCAGAGGAGAGGAGAGTCGCGTCGGCCGGGATCATCGGGGCAAGCCGATGCTCTTGGGAAGTGCCTCTGTGTCTCTCATCTTAACAGCGATGCAGACAGTGTGAGCCTGAGGAGGAGCCTCCGGACTTGCTCTTTTGCAGGGAACTGCGAGCAGCCTATGTGAAACTGCCTTGCAAAATATCAGGGTTATTAGGAGATAGATACATAAAATTAGGTATGAGAGTCATACACTTCTAAGCAGAAAATTAGAAAGGAAGATCTAGAAAAAAGGTGTTATGAACAGCTGAAGACTCAATGCTACTGGCCTATGTGCTTTCCAAGAGAGCAGGTTAGGGCAGGAAACCCCTAGACAACTTTTATGAAAGATTAAAAATTGCTGAATTTCTGTCTGGTGAACAGGAGTGTGATGCTGGGTATTAGGCAGAGAGGGAGAGAAATTGCAGAGTAGCTCAGGAAAAGAGACACAAGAAGAAGAAAGGAGGAATGGAGAGAAAGGAAGAGAAAGAAAGAAATGAGCAGAGCTCAAACCATGCCAGCACTGTAACGGGTCATATCACTTACACGTACTAACAGACCTGCGTAGCGCGGACAAAGAGGACCAGCCCCCAGGAATGATTGATGGGTGCAAGGGGCCACGTGCCAGCAGAAGAGGAGCAGACCCTCAGCCTGACCATTAATAACCAGAAAGAGGTACCCATACACTTTGGGGTCAGTAAAGTTGACACTAGCACTGAGAAGCTGTGCAACGTCTGTGGGTATAACTGGTTTCCATTACAAATAGTGCCTGGTATGGCGTAGGTGATGTTTTGCTCCAGGCAACTAGAATGCACAGGAGCGACCAGCACCTTCAGCTGGACAAAGCACAGGAGAAAAAATGTAAATTCTTTGTAATGAAATAACATGCCCTGAAGGATGGTCAGTAGATCATGGTGGGATTGAGGTCATACCTGTCCCAGGAGAAAAATGGGTACAAATACTCCATGGAATAGAAATCTCTACCTGCCCAAATATTAATCTGTATTTTTCCAGGCGTGAATACAATCTCAATAAACAGCTTGTGATATCCAATGGACAAGGACAACCAGAGTAGTTTCCAACCATCTAAACACTGCAATCATCTGACTGTAACAGCCTAGGTCTCAATGTAGGGTATCTACTGGAAGCTTTTTATTTAAAGCTTACTCTGTTGTAACCCTGTATCCAATGCTGGATTCTGTTAGTATCCACTGTTAGTTGCTGGCTTTGTGAGGAAGGGAGGAAATTATCCCTTTAAGATCGTGGAAGAGCCAGTTGAAACCAGCAGTTGTTAAGCGCCAAGGCTCAGGTAGCACAAAGCTCGTTGGGACTCGGATATGGAAAGCAGACATTTGTCAGGCTCCTTGGCTTTGAGAATTTAGTGAACTTGTCTAACATAAATTATCAAGGATTAACAATGAAAAGTGAGGTGGTTATTCAACTGCAGGCATCTAACCTAGGTGTCTAAATCAGAGACGTGAGCTTCCTATAGCCTGTCAAGCATATTCCTGTGAAGGGAGTCTGTGCTCTCTTCCATTTTCCCATACTATTGGTGCTTCTTCAGGCTACAAGAGGACCGAATCCTGCCGGTTGTGGTTTCTATCAATTTTAGCAACTTCTATCCATGGCTGGGTATAAAAGTTCATGTCTCCTACAGTTTTGCTTTGGATTCCAGGTTTCAGTCTGAATCTGCAGGCAGATATCTTCCAGCTAAGATCAGGGCTTTAGGTCTAACTTAAAAATGGCAAGTCTGAGCTTCATTAACAGGGATGCACTGGCAACCAGTTTCAGGGGGTTTTGGCTGAGGTCAGAGAGCTGCTAAAATTAGCCTGCTCAGGGAACAAGCCACAAGAGGAGTCATCAAAAGACCCTGAAGAGCAATGGAAGTAATCTTCTAGCCACCGAAGTACTGAAATGCAGAGTTTGCTGTAACTCCCCATTGCAGGAGGCATAGTGCACAGCTGGGAGAAGAACAACAGCATGGATCCTTCGCTGCTCAGTTCTAGGTCTGGGTGCCAAACCTGTGGCTCATTAAGAGATGGGAGCTAATTGAAGAGGAGCTTGGAGAGGAGGCTGGGCTTCTGTCGTCCAGGCTACCAGGAGCTGCAGCATGCCAGTCCTTTTCTCCCAGCTAAAAGGAGGGCGACAGCAGGGTTTGGTTAGTGCTGGTGTGGTTTGCTTTGAGTTAGGAAGGCATTTTGGCCTTGGGAGCAGGAAATCTTCTGGCTCTCCCTGGGAGAGGTAAATACAGGTGGGGAGTGAATGGCACCGCAGCTGGAGGATGGGAGCCCTGAGAAGCGTTTTGCAACTGGGAAGAAAATATGCTTCTTCTGAATGGACTTTTTGCTCTCTACTTGACATCTTCTTTCCAGGTGAGTGCCAGTGACCTTTTCACATGTCCTCTATGAACTGCGTGTCCTGTTCGCCAGACCTGCTTTGTAAAGCACTGCAGGCTGTAAGAGATCTGGTGAGTCAATAGCAGATCAGTCATGTCAGATTTTTTTTTTAATTACATCATCATTTGGATAAAGATGTGCTTTTGGAGGGGTAATAACACTTTTTTTTAACGATCTCAAAGCTCTGGTGTGATTAACTACTAGTTTTTAGAAAATCTTGCTAAAGCCATGTTAACAAAAAGGTTGTAAACTATTGTTGCTTTTCTTTCATGTTGACTATGAAAACAAACAACACTTTTAGATGTAGACTGATGAAGCTGAATGTATGTCACCTGAAGCTATAAGAAAAATGTTCAATCTGTGAGAAGATATCTTATTTTAGGTGGCAGTGTGCACTATGTTTAGAGCACAAATCTTGATGGTAGAACCCCTGAGTTGTGTTATAAACTATGTTTCTGATCTTGGGAAAAAATGTGTTTGCTTCAAGAAAAGCAATTTCTAAATCAGAGTTAATTTTTTTTTTTAATGGACCTTCACTGTATCTTAATAGTGCTTCATGATTTATATATATGTATAATTCTCACTTTTCTCTGTGGCCTTATAAAAAATACAATCCAGTTCTTACAAAAGGTCTGAATACATAAAAGTGTTAAGGACAAGTTAAGAAAATTTCTGCGTTGCGTGTTCTCCGCTCTCGCTAATTCCTTCATCCAGCCAATGAGAAGGTTATTTTATGGTTTGTCTGCAGTTTTATGGGCTCTTATGAATTACCAGAGGAAACCCATAATGGAAAGATACTCTTATTTCATGGGGTGTGCATTGAGATACATAGCTGGTCTGATCCTTTCCAGAAGCAAGAGCTATAATTACAGGACTTTGAAAATTTTCTGGCCGCTTTACTCCAAAGCGAGACAACTGCAAATAACGTGTGTCGGGGCGTGCTGTGTGCAACAGATCTTGACTGTAGTTTGGTATCTGTTGTTTGGCCAGGGAATGATGTTCGTATTTTCTACATTGCTGACTGTGTGGATTTTTATATTGTGGAGCATTATAAAGATTAATTTAGTACCTATCACCAAAATCACTTTGGAAGGGTGAATAATATAGTAGTGCTCCTCGGCAGTGAGAGTACTGGGTGACTATCGATGGATTGGGTGATATTGATGATGGTAGTTGGAGGCCTTGGGCAGAAAATACAGCTACTATTCTCTTAGCAATGAGATTGTCTGTCCTCTCCCTTCTGAGAAATATTCCAAGTATTCAGGATTTGCCACTACTACATACTTCTATCAGTTCTTGTTGCCTCACCAGAAAAATCACAGGAGTTTCTGACTGGAATGATAGGATAAAATGAGTGAAACGGATACATCCAGATATCACTTAAAATCTTGTTTTCTTTCTCTACCCTACCTTGTGTTTAAAGGAGGTTTAGACTGTGGTGCAGGAACAATCAAATTACTACAGCTGTACCTGATATGAACAGTTCAACAACTGGCTCAGACAGTACTCAACATGAAAATTGAATGACAAACTTCAGAGTTTAATGTTAGAAGTAATGCCGCATGAAAGAAATTATGCATAAAATAGTAGTTTCCTAGTCCACTGGCCTTGTGGTGTGCATTACAGCAGGCAAGTCTAGCATGAGCCTCCAGTTTCCTGAGCAACTCAAAATGTTTTGCTGAATTTAGGCATCTAAAAGGGTAACCACGATGATTTTTAATTTCTTTTTTGGTGTTTTTCCAATTACACTTATGATACATTTTCTATATTCTGTTCCTACGTACCCGCACAAGCATTGTTTATTTCTGCAGGCTCTTAAACTGAGTGCACACTGGTGAGATCAAATGAGGTCCTGCACCGCTCTTATCTCTGAGGTCTATGGGAAGAAGCAGCCATCTTTTTACCTAGATGAGTATGACCTTACACAGCAAGTTGCCTCTTAGAGTATAAAGCCAGCCGGCTAAAACTTTATTATCTTGTTCCATCAAGCATTACTTGCAGTCTCTCAGCTACCCATGTGCCCACACTGAAGAGACAGCAGCCTGTATGGGAAAATAATACAGAACACATGCTGCTGTAAGACTGCTTTCACAGCTCACAAGAGTCTTTCCTTAGGCTTAATTCTTCCAGGAGCAATATACAGCACCTGTGAGAAGGTTAGATGCAGCCTAATATCTGTCCTAATATCACTGCATTCAAGAACAGCTATAGTGATATTTCTGCACTGCTTCGAGTCTCTACATAAGATTTGTTTGTTCTTCTCCAAATGTGTGTCTTCCCGCCCCCCCCCCCCCCCCCTTTCCTTTTCCTCCTGACAATCTTGCTTAGGAAAAGGCAAGAGAAAATGAAGAGTTGGTACAGAGCACTTATTTAAGCTTGAAATGCCGTCTTGGTCTGGAAAAACAAGCCTTTCCTGATTTCCTAGCTTTGTGCATAAGACTTTAACGAGTCACATCTGGTGGTTCTTCATGTCATGTTACATTATGAATCTTTATGGGCAATTAACTGGTTGGGTATGAAAACACCCACACTAGTAATGGGTCAATGGGCACATCCAGTTTCAGAATTCAGCTCAAATTGCTAACTCTGTCTCCAAAGAAAAAGCACACTATTTTCATTCTGATGAATTTGATGAGACAGTGGTAGGACATAGAGTAAACAGAAAACTTTCTCTGATGCATAAATATTGGCTGGTGGAAATGGCTGGTGTTCTTCCCTCCTCATCATGTACTTTAAACAAATGGCAATAACCAAATAACTTCTATTATGTAATTACACTTATTATGGCCATGGAAATAATTATTTGAGATGATATGGTAAGTTACTTGAACTGTTCTTGGTTTAAAAGTATTGCTTAGTGGGTTTAACAAAAAAAAAAAAAACATATTTCCAGCTTTAGCAGGAGTTGCACAGCCAAAAAATGTCCTCTGACCTTGAGAAGGATGGCTGGGCAAGAGTCATTGCTCAAGGCTGTTTTGCTGCTTTTTTTTCTTTTCCCTCCCCATCCTCTCCCCCCCTCCCCAGAGCTTTACAAGTGAGTGAGTTTTCCTGAATGTTTTCCACACTGATTTCTGAACCACGCCACAGTCTACTCTGATGCTGAGTTGTGCCAGTACCTTCAGCAGTCTTGGAAAGGGCAAGGGAAGCCAAGTGTGGTGCTTTCCACCTTAGGTTTAGCTCTTAGCTGCGATCAAAGCAGGTACAGATTCAGCAGGTGGCTCCCAGGCACAGTGCTGTTTGTAGCACTGCGATGCTCTGGTGCATCAGCCCCAACCTCGTGCAACACAAATCGCAACAAGGAGCAGGTTCCTAGCCCATGTCCACGTGGTGCAGGAACTCCTTCTCCAAAGTCCTCCGTGGTGGTGGAGAAGAGCAGGGGTTTGCCATGAACATTGGTGGTGCAGAGCAGGACTTGGTAGGGTTACAGCTCATGTCAGTAAGTTAATAAAATGTACTCGTTTAAATCCTAATGGATTTGAGGCCTTAATTTAAACAACAAAATTATGCTGCTACTGATAAAGTAGCGAGCCAAGGCGATGGGCAGCTCCCTGCACCCATGGCTCAGCTCCTCGCTGCGCACAGGAGCCAGGCACACAAGAAGTTAAACCAAACGTTGGGAAACCAGATCAGGTCTGAACTGTCTGCTTAAAAAGTAACATCTCTAGTTTTGACATGAATTTTTAATTTTAGATGACACCTTTGACTGGAAGTGACAATGGAGCAGATCACTTGTGTAATTACAGCAACAGCCGTCGAGGAAGGAAAGAATATCTCCAAAGCATATAAAACATGAAATGGATTTGATAGTGTATGAACTCTGTAACCAGGGCTGCAGGAACCTTCTGCCTTAGTGAGGCTATAAACCTGGTTATGTCTTAGCTGAGGTACTAAAAAGTCATGAGATCAGTCTTTCTCTGTACTTCAGGTGAAGCAAAGTAATTAATAAAGTGGAAAAAGTGAACTTTTAATGAGTCTAAGAAGGTTTAGCCACCCCGCTAACAGCAGAAATGTTAATGCTGTGCTGGACGGAAGAAGATGAGACTAGCTGCAGAAGGGGTGTTTAGCATGTAAACAAACAAACAAAAAATCTGTGCAATGGATTTGAAGTTAATTTTGTTATGCATATGCTAAATTCTGTGTGGGAAGGCTGCATGCATTATGCACCGAACATTAGCTTAGTCTTCCTCCCGGCATTGTTTTCAAGTTGCGCCTTTTCCAGAAATGACTTTTCAACATTCCACCAGGTTTTTTTCATGGAGTACGCTGTCCTTAAGCTAATAAACACTCTCATGCTCATTGTAGTGAGATGCTTTACAGTTTGTTCTGTGAAACATTGTGTATGATATATATGCATCAGGGTTTCTTACAACAAATACACAAAGCAATCTGTAGAAAAACAAGAAGAAAGCAGTAGGTATCTACAAGCCAGGACTGAAGCAATACATTGCTGAGAGAGAAATTTCCTGTGATGGTTAGATAAGTGCTCAGGATATGTTGCAAACAACTAACTCTCTCCAAATACCCTGTATGAGGAAAATAATCTTGGGCACGGTAATTTGTGCACACTTGAGAACTTGGTAATGATCCTAAAAGTCTGTTTTGGATAAATGGGAAATTCTTTTCTGCTATTTAAAAATCTAAAATCAAATGCAATCTTTTTTGTTGTTGCTTATATGAAGATCACAGCTAATTAGCCTTAGTTAAGTAAAGCATATCCTTTGAAAATTGGAGACAAGTTCCTTTGCCCTCTGAAGAATTGTCTGTTATTTACATTGTTAATATTAATATCCTGCAGCCTCTAAAGTGTGAGTCAGTGTCATTGGAGACAGCCTTGTAACAAACAACTCAGACCTCCAGTAAAATAATGACTTTTAGATTATTTTTTTTTCTTTTGTTTTTCAACAAGTTGAAATAACTAGTGATGAGTGGAGCCTAGTATTCCTGAGGTAAAATCCAGATTCAAGCTGCAAGCCTCTGGAATCTTAATTTGTACCTTCCCCAGCATATCTTGTATGCATCTTGAGTGTAAGGTACCAGAGCAAGTGAAGCTGTTTCACTGGTTCTGGTGGGAACTGCAGGAGCTGTAACCTGGGTGAGCAGCTGGGTGTGAGGGTTTTTGGGGAGGTGAGGGGCTCATCTAGTGATGCCCCTGGTTTCCCAGGCTGGAAGGGGTGCCTGGGCGCAGAGAGCAGTGTCGCGGGTGCCTGCAGGAGGATGATATTCCCCCGTTTGTGTTGGGAGTCGATGACGAGACCTGCTCTGGTGCTGCTCGCCTTGGTCGTCTCCCTTCTGCTCCTGTTTCATCACTCCTCTGCACCAGGTGGAGGGAAGAAAGGAAAAAATCTGATTGACTGGAAAAGCGGCCCAGAACAGTGGCAGAAAGCTCCAGAAGGAGCAAGTCCTGGAAGTACAGACTTATATTGAGAATACTTGCATATCTGACCAAGGTTTTTTTTCTGTTTTGGAGGGGTAACCAGCTTCTTGACTTTTACCCAGCATGAGTGAGGTGGCAGAGTGGGGACTGTGGGTGCAAGATGTGCTGTGCTTGGGAAGTGGGTTGGACTTCTTGTCCTCTGCCACCTCCAGCTTCTTGGGCTTCATCAGGGACCAAACCAAAGCAAGTGCTTTGCAGCAAGCTGGTCTTCAGGTGATTAATGATGAAGTCGGTGCAGATCAGCTGGAAAACTATGGAAAATATTATTGGGGGTGATATAGGAATGAGTGGAATTCATTAACATAGAGGTGAATACTGAAGGAAGGGGGTTAGGATGGTGAGTAGTCAGCCAGCAGTCTTTTGTAAAGGTTGCAAAAATGCAGGACTTGGCATTAAAAGCTTTTCGCTATTTGTGCTTTGCTTGCACTTGGAGATCCCAGCAAAAAACAAGTGCTTTCTAAAATTGGCACTCTGTGTGCACACAGAAAGACATGAAAACTGCCCCAAGGAGCTGAGTGTCTGGTGCTGGAGTCAACACTGAGGACAGGAGAGAGGCTTCTGGCTGTGCTTAACGTGCGTTGTTGTATTACCACCCCAGAAGCATGGATGGCTGCTGTGAAGTGAAATTCTGTTTTCACATATGCTGTAAAAATGGAGTATATTCACCAAAGCTGAGGTCTTCCAGATGTGTCCTGATGGAGCTCAGGGTAGCAAGCAGCCTTAAAAAGAAGCAAAATAAAAAAAAAAATTCCTCATTGGTTGCTCTATTGAATTATCTGAACTGAAAATAAATATTACTAATAAGGAATTAAATACTTAACAAGAATACATGATTACAAATTGAAGGCCATGTACTTCTTATCAGTTATGCAATTTTAATAGCTAACACTTAGGTCACAGTTTCTAAACTGTTTAGGAGGTTTGGCAGCCACTGTCCCATTAATTGCAATGGAAACTGAGCACCCAGATCCCCAAGATGACTTTGAAAATCTCTGCCTAAACATATCTTCCTACTCAGCGTTCACAGGGTTGAATGGAAGCAAAGTTTCTGGGATATGATAATTTCATACTAGAATAAATCTTGTATAAGTTAAAATCCCTGGAAGCTCCAAGGTAGTAGGAGCTATGTACTGGGGAATCTTTAACAAGTTCACTGAAGAGATTACTGGTTCAATAAATAAGGATTTTTATCTTGGCTCCTTTGAGACAAGGAAGACACCAAGGGACTAGAGAGAAGCAAATACAAACTCAGTTTGGAAGGTGGGGGGGGGAAAAAAAGGACTAGGAAAAACAGCCAGGATATAATAGACCAGTACATCTGACCTTGGTGCTAGGCAAAACTCTAGAAACATTAATAAAGGATGAGATCACAAAACATCTGGAGAAATAAACTAGTCAGCATGGTTTCATAAAGGGTAAATCCTGTCTGACAAATCAGTGGAATTTTTTTAGGGAAATAATGTGGAAAGCAGGCACGGGTGACAGTGTTGGTCTTAATTCTGTCCTTTTTGGGCTCATGGCACTGATCTGAAAGGATTGCTTGGGCAACTGGGGTGTGGGTTGGAGTAATGCTGGTGTAAGAGGGAGGAATGTGAGGTGTAACGGGAGGCAGTACCAATCTACAACTAATACTGAGGGTTGAACTATATGCGTATGTTCTAGGAAAACTTGAGTAAAGGTGGTATCCAGTGAGGTGAATAAAGTGGAGATGATGTATTAAATCTGCAGAGAATTTCTGTATGAGACTGGGAAAGCGTGGAAGAGAATGGTCCATCACCTCCTTGAGACAAACAGTAGATTTTTAAATTTGTAGCTCTGAATTGTGAGGATATATGCCAAAGAGAGATGTTTTGCAGAACTCTGAGCAAGAAAGAGTTGTAGTACTAACGCAAAGCAGAAGCTAAACCCTACATAGAAGTACGAACTGTGAAGATATAAGATATATATGTTTAATCTGGCATATTGTAAAGTACTTACCTGGCCCTCTGCAGACTGTCCTGCCTGAGGTAGGACACCGCAGCATCAAATGGACATCCTGGGGATTGGAAAGGGCAGAGGACAGCAGGAATGATAGAAGTACTTGTGAAGCTGCTACGTGCAGAAAGCCTGGGAAACCTGGAAATGTACTCACTTGGGGGAAAAACAAGCTGTTTAAAAGATGATATGATGTGAAGATTTCAAGATGCTGAGGAAGAATTTGAGAGTAGATGAACTACAGATAAACTCTTTAAATTTACTCAGAATCCCAGAATGTGTGTTCATAAAATAAGCATAAAGAAAAAAGTAGCTGAAATAAGAATACAGACACGTTTGATTCGAACAGGGTGAAAGAAACTGTTAAATTGCTGAAGCTGGATGAAAAAGGAGGCAGTTTGCATTGCCACCTAACTGTGCTGAAAAAGAGGGAGATGTTAATGGAGCTGGGGGTGGGGGGCAGAAATCGGCTCTGTCCTTTTCTAGCATAACCCATATCTTGACTGGTTATGTAGTTAAAGGCCACATAATTAATCTTAAGTATTAAGACATGCAAGGAAGGGATGAGTGTGCAGGCAGTGCTGGTGGGTCAGCTGGTAGGGGGGACCTTGCTCGTCTGGATGAGCTGCCCGGGTGACACGAGGAAAGGCCAGAGCTGTACCTGAATGAGTTATCTTGGCTTAGAAGCTGCATCCGCTGCTGCTTGGCACATCTGCATCATTCCCAAAGGCCATTTTTACTTTGTTTCCCAACTGAGGGGGGGGAAAAAAAATCCCACATGTTCATGGTGTCAGGTGGAAAGCAAAATAAAACTGGAGGGGAAAAAAATAAAAAACAAAACCAGCAGCTTTTAATATTTACAAGGGGACTTTTTATTATAAAGATTCCCCATACTGAAGAATTCTGCTAAAAGAACAGTAGCATGAATTCAAACTGCTGCAAGCTAAACACGTGCAAGGATCTGTGCTTACCAGGCTCGTGTAAACAGATGAAGACGAAAAGCGCGTCGGTCCTGAAATACCATTGAGCAAAGGGAATGCGTGTCTGCATGCTATGACCTACAAGGAATTATCTAGCAGAGATCTTATTAATTTCACTGTTGATCCACAAATACTCTTGCTGTGTGTATGACCTGCGAATTAGTCCACTTGTAAGACTGTACTAATATACTAATTTATGGAGAAACAACACAAGAAAAATGGAGTCAGTATGCAATTTTTTTAATAATGGGAGCTGCATGGATGTTCTCTATCCAATGTGTACTGAACTTTATGCACAAAAATAGAAATACCGCTGTTGCCTCGTGCTCAGTGACACTGTTGATGTGACGTGAGCCAGAACAGGCGAGCAAAACAGTCTCCTCTCTGCTCTAAAAAAATCACTTTTTCCATCAGATCATATGAGCACAGCACAAAGCCACTCATTTTTCTTAGTATTATTCAAATCCACTTACTAAACTGTGTTTGTTCAGGGTGGGTTTTCTTCCTTATTGCAAACAGTTGGCAAATTAACGTGGCTAAAATAAGACTTGGCTGGAACCTTTAAATAAAAGTCTTGCCTAATGCAAAGGAAGCAAGTGCTTCTCAAGGCTTGAAGTTGTTCATGTCCATTTGTTGGTTTGCTCGATTTGTGCATACTTCTGCTCTTCGTGGGTTTGATTAGGAGTGACGACCCTGAAATACTATGGGGAAGCTCTTTTGGGATTTGCTATCTGACCACAAACAGGAAATATTAAAATCTTGTGCAAAAGAGTGCTCTAACACACTGTGCTAACCTTATTTGTAGGGTCAAGATCAAGGGGCGGTGCAAGTTGTGAGTGTTACATGTAACTGCTCGGGTGCCTTTCTTTTCCAAACTGCCTGCTTTGATAGTTCCCTGACACTTTTTTTCCTTTTTGTTAATTTTGACAATATTGTCTAATAGAACTAAATGGAAACTATTACTTCGGCTCCTTCAATTTACTTACGGTAACATAAAATGGAGTAGATATAAGCTGGAATAACTCCAGTATCTTCCCAGAGCAAGAAGCTGTTGTGTCAATGAAACTATATTTCTTCTTTAACCTGCTTCTCATTTTTCTGCATCTTTCCCCGTTGCCTTCAGGAATGAGTCATTAATAGCTGCTATTCAGGAAAAAAGTGAGAACTCTTTCAGTCCATAACTCACCCTCACAATTCAAGTACTGCGTCAGTTTTGAACCTTTTTATACTGAGTCATTACATAACCACCAAAACAGATGGAGTACCCAGTTTAGAAAGATAATAACAAATTCACTGCAAGGCTGCTCAGATCTCCCTTTAAATTCCCATTCAGGTCAATAGGATTCCAAGCTAGACTTCTAAACTGATGTCAGGTGCTCGGAGTTGCTGTACCTGCTTCCTATACGTGTATTTTTTCCCAGTTATGAGCTGTGTGTGTGACTGATGCTGCGTGCCAGTGACTCATGCTGCTGCATGGGGTGTTGTGACCTGCCTAATCAAGTGCCGTGCGACTCTAACCCACCGTACGTGATGGAAATTGGTACGCAATTTAAATCTGCCAGGCCTTTTTTTTTTTTTGCTACAGATAAAAGTATGTTGATTTGCCAACCCCAACTGTGAAATGTTCCCGCTGCCTGAACTATTTTCTACACAACACTTGTTTTCTTTGTAAAAGCCTTTTTCTATTGATCTGAATTGACTTGTGCAGAAAAGCCTTGTGAGTTCAATGCAAATTGTTACCGTGCACTTACTGTGAGCAGCAGAGCAATACAAAAGGATGCTTTTGTGTAGATGTGCAACGTGCGTATTTCAAGACATGTCTCCCTGTATTGATATTTGGTCTGATCTTGCTTTCAGAGTATAAGCAAGCAGTCAATTAATGCATTTTTAAATGTTCTGAGGAGAAGCTAAATCTAAAATCCGAGGAGGGCACATGTTTGGGTAGAGGAATGCTGAATCTGCGTGTTTTCCTGGATTGAACTGAAATTGATCTCAATCTTTCAGCTGACATAACACCAACTTTTAGACTTTTATCCTAGCTGTATGTTGGGGATGGGGGGAAGCACCACAATGCAACCAGAAAGAGCAACTTAGTTTTTTATCCTGCTGAAATAAACTTAATAAAACCAGTTTTGAGCCTCTTGTGCAGCTCAGTTACTTTATCAAAGAACCATGAGTAGGTTTGGGGTAGGAAGAAATCTCAATTCTTGAGTGATTTATCCACAAATAGTTTTGAGACGTAGGTTCCTGCTGCAGACATGGGGCTCAACCTTTAGGTTGCTCATCTGCTATAGTAAGGGGGGTGAAGTTTTGTTTGCTTG
Organism: Gymnogyps californianus; assembly: GCF_018139145.2. Lineage (NCBI taxonomy): Eukaryota > Metazoa > Chordata > Aves > Accipitriformes > Cathartidae > Gymnogyps > Gymnogyps californianus. The sequence continues at coordinate 2,548,273 of NC_059476.1, read as the reverse complement.
AGGAATATCAATACAGCAAGGATTTGGCACTTTGTCCATGTACTTGTGGGTGCAGCCTCAAAAAGGGAGACTGAAAAACACAAGAGCAAGGCCTACTGTAGGCAAACATTTGCCCTCTGGGTATGGTAAAGTACCCACAGAAGGTACTCGAAGCATTCATGATGAACCAGCTCCAGAATGAGGAAGATTTGACAGCAAAAAGGCAGACCACGGCATCTTCTGTTCTCAAAATCTCCACGAGCATGCAGGTGGAGGAGCAGAGCACAGCACGGCAAGCTCTCGCTGCACAGCCATGCTGTTTACCCAAGCTCCTTCCCAGCAACCCCCAGCCAGCCTTTGAGCCTCTCCTGAGCATGAGCTGCGAAACTCAGTTCAGAGCTGTCAGCTAAACCACAAATTATCAGATTTATACTTGAGTTAAAACATCTCTGAGGCCGGCCTGCGCATTTTCTTGATAGGTCAATAAACTGCCTGTGGAGTCCAGCTTTAAGTTGCATTTGTGTAGATGCCAAAAGCGGGAATAACTCACGAGTGCTGCGTCGGGTTTCCTCAATCGGACAACCTGAGTTACGTTTACTACTTGTGTGTGGAGCAAGGACATGCCTCCCTGTCCCTTGTGCTGTGGAGTGGAAGTACTTGCATCATAAATGACCAGAAGACAAATGCAAACAAAAACCTTCCTTAGTCCAGCAAATATCTTGCGTGATCCCTTTGTGCGTGAATTGAAGAGCAGCAATGGCCAGAATGACCATCATTCATGTGGAACGCGCTTCCCATGCTGTGATTTACCTCTGTCAGAGGAAACGAGCAGAAAATAGCTTTTAGTGCCTGCATGAAGAAATAATGGCATTACCAGTGGTGCCACCTAGCAAAGGATGGCATCTGGTTTGATGACGGGCGAGCAGCTGCCCGCCTCTGCGCCAGAGACAAGAGCTTCTCATTAGAAAGATGAGAAATGAGAACTTCTCATCCTTTGATCGAAAAAGTGAGGATTTGCACAAATTGTGAAAGACTTGCGTTATTGCTTAGTTTGAGGTCAAACCCTCTCTGTTCAAGGAAAATTTAACACCAATGGAGGTTTTTTTTTTTTGCTGGTTTTGTGTGCGTATCAGGTTCGGGTTTTTTTTTTTTGAACGATTGATTTGCATAGAGAGACATGAATCCTTCTCCACTCCTTCCTACATTTGCTTGCTCCCATGAGCCAAGGTTGAGGCAACGCTTGGCTTTGCAGGGGGGAAGCCTTCTTGGACACCTGGCAGGGGCTCTCGGTGCCCGCTCGGGAGCTGGAGAGGCCGGTGCCTGCGGGAGGTTGGAGGCTGGTAGGAAGTAAAGCCTTAACGATGTTTTGCAACTACTCAAAAAGCAGAGCCAGGTTTCTTTCCCTGGCGATATGCATTGCAGCCCAAATCCGTCAAGGCTCCTGCATCCAGCTTTAAGCGCAGGAGTGGGCCCCCGAAGGACGGCGCGCGGGCTGCGGCAAGCCTGTACTTACACAGGCCGTGTTGATTCAGGATTAAGGTGAATAGAGCTGGCTCCTCTGGGGACGTATATATTAGACTTTTTGAAAAACTTTTGACCTTAGCCATGCTCATTTTGTGTTTTAAGTAATCGTGATGGCTCCCACGACGTCACGCCTCCTGAAGCTCGCAGTCGGTCGCTGGCGTGGCTAAAGAGTGAAGGCTTTGAGAGGGGCCAAAATGGTTCAAGGAAATAAATCCCACTGAAATGAGTGTGACCCGAGCACCTCGCTCCCCCAGGGCCTTTGGATCATCCCCGTTTATAAGCCTTGTGCAAAAATATGAAAAATTCTGGTGACTTTGGGTGCTTCCGTTTGAAGGTGAATGGGGAATTTGGGGTCTGCTCAAAACCCTGAACTCTTCTCAGCAGCAATGTCACGGACCAGGCACACAGAAAATGGCCCTTCAGATGGAAAGTTATACCTGAAATCCTGGCAGCTGTAGTGATTTCAGCAGCAAACTATCCCACTGAAGTATTGTAGCTGAAAAACAAGAGCAGAGGAACACGAAGCAAACACGTTAAGTGATAAATTCTTCTTCTGTAGTAACTTTTGCACATCTTCAGAATGGCACAGGGCTGAGGAGCAGAAAGGAAATGAAGCAGTTTACACACAAACTACAAAACCCTTCTGAGAGAGAAATATTTTTTTTTTAATTTAATCATATCATGCTAAACCTGCTTTTTCTTAAGTAAGAAACAGTGGGCAGAAGTGGGAGCAAGACGTGTCTGTGCTTCACACGGGCAGGGTGCTGGAACCAGGGGCAGGACTGGAGCTGGGACGTCCACCACTGGAGCAGGGCGCAGCCGAATGAGTGCTGAGTGACGACGGCGCTGCCACTGAAACATACGTGACATTTGCATGAATATCAAATGAATGCATTATAATCACTGCTCTTTCCATGAATACCAAATGAACTCCTAATAACTGAACTCCTAAAGAGTTACCATTTTGTGTCTAAAAAAAAAAAAAAAAACCAAACCACCCAACAACAAAAAGAACAAACAACAGAAATAGTGGAAAAAATTAACCTCATTATATGTTGGAGAGGTGATATTTAGACAAAATGTTTGAAAAAGCATCAAGTAGTTGACGGTTTCTGTTCATTTTTTCATATAAATCCCTCATTTTTGAATGCTAAATAACAGATAACGAGGGTGTAGAATTATTTAATTGCTTAACTGACAATCTCAATTAAGTGTCAGGTTTTTTGAAAATAAGTGTCTTTGCTGTAAAAAGACAACTCAGATAACACTCTAGGAGTATATAAACTAATGAAGGGTTCATATGTGGCACCTTTTAGATGGCTCGTAACTTCCTGAAACAGAGAAACTCTGGTTTCGAGTCAAACATCTGCTTCCACCAAAACTTCAGAAAACTGAAATTGTGAGGTGCGTTTACTTGTGTTAGAATTATGCACCACGGACTGCAAAGACCACAAAATCTGTTAGCAATAGTTTTCTGGAGCCAGATTCCTCCTTCCCTGCCTAGACACCAAAACCTGGGGAGACTCCGTGCTCCCCCTGCTCAGCGGGAAGCTCAGCCTGCTCCTGCTGTTTGCTTTTCCCAGCGCGGTCTGTGCTGGCATTGCAACCCACGAGGATGGTTGTGACTTTGCCATTGGTGTTGAAACACAACAGTTTATTTGTGTGAACGTGTGCGATGTGGAATCCGACGGGGTAAACGGACTTTGACTTAGTGACCTTCAATATGAAAGAGAAAAGCAAATCACAGTCGTGCTTTTCGTGCATTGTGGGAGCAGCTACTGAAATACCAATTAAGAGCTATAATGGGAGCTTGGGGTGGATCTGTACAATAAGACACTTCTAGGTCAGGCAGGAGGGTTGCAATAATAATAATACCAAGTACATTTCCTTATTTAACTTTGTTTTTTATTGTGTTCAGCCCGCAGCTGATTTTTTTTTTTTTTACCTTGTAACATAGTCCCTAATTGAGACACATGAAGCTCATAAGAGGCTTTAGACAAGATTCAGCTAGCCACAAAAGTCATTATCTCATTTTCATTTATTAACATGATATTTCCAATGGATTAACAAGGGTTTCCCTTTTGTTGCCTCTGCTACGGCACTAGCCCTAAAGGGGCTGTTGCGTCTCTCCATCTCAAGTGACTTCTTACTCACATTAGATTACAGTAATGTACGTGTTACAGGAATGACATTTATTATACTTCTTGAATTAAAATTCCCTATTTGAAGTAGCTATAATTGCTGGAAATAGGATAAAGTGGACTTGAGTGTTGGTTTTAGCAATGAGCTAATATCAAAATAACTGCTGCTAGAACTGGGCATTCAAAAATACTCTCCCTAATTCAAAATATCTAACCCTGTAGTATTTCTGGGGTCTGCATTATGACGCACAGTTGGTAATTTCAATTTTTTGAAGAAGCTGGCAGTCTTCTTAAGAAACTACTCCCTGTATTTTCCACAACGCTCATAGTTATTTTTTTCAAGTGTCAGTGGTCCTACCATTCCACGAGGCTGCAGAGAACAAAGTAATAGTGCAAACTTTTTGGTGAACTGGGAGAAGCGCTGACTGTACCCCACCGGGTGCATTGCAGCAGGCTGCAGTGGTGAACCCTAGCGCAGGGAGCTCTGTTATTTTCCTACCGTGTTTTTCAGCTCTGCTCGCTGCTCCCCAGTTCCTCCTCCTCCTCTCCCAGAAGGCTGCCCGAGCAGCATTACAGCAAGGACCTGCAGAGAGCCTGTCTGCTCCAGGCACTGTCTGATCTTGTCTGACATAACTTAAACCCATGCTTCCTGCTTTAGTCTTACATTTTTCCAGGGCTTGAAAGGTTCGGTGAGAAACAAAATTCACCTAAGCAAAATATAGAACAGGCAATTTAAGTCACTGCAGTTTATTTCTGCTTCATCTTACCTGATACAAAAGTGCTGCAGGTTGTCTGCCATTAGGTTTGATAGAAAATCAAGACCCTAATTATTTCTGGGTGCCAGATTTCTCCTGACCAGTCCCTTGAGAGGTCTCAGCCCTAAAGAGGGTGAGTTTAACCCTGGCATTTAGGAGAAAAAAATGTGTGTTTCTGCTCCAGCCAACCCTCTCCGGTGCAGCTGGGTTTAGTGCTGTTCCTCACCCGTGTTTTGTCCAGAACCGCTGTTGCCTGCCCGGGGGTGCACAAAGAAAGGAGTACTGAGTTAGCACACAGAGTGACGGTGTGCTCCTTCTGGATCAGCATTTAATAAGCCTGAGGATATGAAAATCTGGAAAATAAGCTGTGGAGGTTGGAAGAATTCTTCCTGCCTTGTCTTCTGGGGAAAAAAAAGTAGTGGGGATATTTAATCCAGAAAGCTCCATCATACGTCAAGTTTAAAATTGTAACCTACAATGCTTTATAAAAACTATTATGGACACAATCACTAACAGGTTTCAACACAAATTTGTAAACCCAAGCTGATGTGTTTTGGAATTTCTTCTGCCCTCTCTATTCTAGAGGGTGCTTTGTGCTTTATTTATTAAATTGCATATCCAAGCTGATGTCTCGGGGAACGGGGCTGTTCAGACCCGCACAGGGAGGCTGGCAGCAGCCGCAGCAATCTCTGTGTTGGCAGCGAGCTGGTGAGCCTCCTGCGTGGGATCTCCTCCCTGTTCGGGTGTCACAACCGTAGGCAATTCGAAGGAAAGCTTCAGATGGGTCTTTAAAGGATGGGCTTAACCTTTTGCAGGGGCAAGGGCAGGGAAGATACTTAAAAAAAAAAAAGTGGCGTACATATAAAAGATGCATCTTTCTTTCTCTGTGATTTTTCTAACAAACTTTCTCCTTAATACAATAATGAAACTCACGTAGGGCAAATGGCCTTCACCTGATGGGTGGGGGGGTAGGTGTTTGGAGGGACCTGTTAAGAAACATAAAACCACCCTGAAGTGACCCCAAACCCCTCTGCCTGGGATTCAGGCGTTGTCACCGAGCGTTTGACTGCCTCTGTCAGCCCCTTCCCACAGTTTGTATTTCGCATCGGGGTTCAGAGACGTTGTCTGTGTTCGCTAGAGCCTGACCAGAAAGGGTGTTCGGAATGCGTTCTTCCTTAATTTAAAAAAATAAAATAAAATAGTATGAACAGTTGGAATAAAACCTGAGTTTTGGGTAAATTCCAATAATGTGTTTTTCATTGCATGAGATGTGATGCCTGTCAACACTTACTAGTCAGATTCGCCTCCTTTTTACGTATCTTAAACAGGCCCTCCCTTTTTTTGTAGCAGAGAGGAGTGTCCTGCATATCATGCTTCCATCTCCATACTGTAATTATTAATATAGGGTAGAGAGAGGTCACCTATGTTTTTTGGCAACAGTTACGTTCCCATGTATAAATCACGATAAAGTGCTATTACTCTGTAGGGTACACTGATGTTTTCAATTTACCCTGTGTAGAATATCCTTTCTTTCTTTCTTTTTCCCTTTAAAAAAAAAAAGAAGGCAAAAAAAGTCTTTTGTTCCTATAATATAGATAAACTCATAGATTTCACAACCAATAAAAATAATATTAATAAAAATGAGGCATTGTTACAAACTAGGTCCTAACTATGCAGCCTAATGTTTCAGTAAGTCTGTGGTGCACATCCTTTTATAGCCAATTAAGAGGATGTTTTATTTCCCTCATTAAAAGTGCAGCCCACAGTCACCATGTTGAATCAAATAAGTATGAGTTTGCACATCCTGTGCGCAACCTTTCCTTGAGGCACAGTAGCATTTGTCATCTTTATAATAAAGCTTTCCAATTTTTCTGATTAATATTTAAAAGAAATAACATGACCTGAGGAATATATATATAACATCCTTGTTCCAAGGCATTCCGTACTACACCGCTCTCTCTGGTTTAGGGCTAATGTACCATTAGATCACTTTGTATTCTGCCTCCTCCTAAGACCTATTTTCCTGTGTTTATGTGCAGCAGCAGTGTCTTTGTGCTCTTTTCTTTCTCCCAGACAAGAGAGAGAGAGATCTCACCAGCGCACGTTGCATTTCAGGGGTCGCTGAGGTGCTCCTTGTCTTCAGTCTTGCCCTGCCACGTGGAGGGTAGGGGCTGGTCCTCTAGAGATTGTCCTCTGAGCAATTACTGGGTCGTTATGGGTCCATGAGCAAGTGGCTTCTGAATCGAACTCCTTGCAGCTTTCTAGCAAAGCAGATGTGGTCTGGAGCGCTGTTGAAAGGTGAGGTCCTGCCCCTTCATTCAGGTACCAAAACCTGGGCAGTGGTTGGGGACAGCAGGCTCATTGGGTCTTTCTCTCTCTTCTGGTTCATGTGGCAATTTGCTAACGTAACCGTTGTGCGTGTCTTTGGTAGAGATGACCTGGAAAAGTATGGCTTCATCTTGTAAAGGCACACCTTCCACTCCATCCATGTCTCCTGAGGGTCTCCATCTGGTACAGCTTTACCGAACTCAAAGAGCTTCGTGGTTGTGATAGACTCTGGGAGAGTCGATATCTGTGTTAGGACCTGGGGCTTCTGCAGGTTGCAGAAAAACTGTTTGCTTACATTTTTTGTTATCATTACTACTATTGAAACGCATATGTCAGATGATTAAAAAGACAAGACCACACCGCAGTGAGCTTTGGCTGACAGTGTAATGCAGCAAGTAAGGTACTGAATAAGGGTAAAGAATGAGCAGGCTGAGATTTGACAGCAGAGGTGCTAGAAACTGTTTACTCTTATGCAGTTTTTTCAGTACATTAATTCCCTTGTTTCTCCCCCCTTGTTATGTCTTATTTATTTTCTTTCATTTTTTTCCCCAATAATAATTGGAGGCAAACCGAGGAAAATGAGGAGGGCTAAGGTCAGTTTTGGTATTTTATATTGGCACACATCACTAAAGCCCCTTAGGTTCTTCAAACCATTACAAGTAATCACAGCTAGAATAACAAAATATAAGCCTTTAAACTTAGAGGCTCAATTATTCAGGGCTCTCTGTAAATTACAGACAAAGCTAACAAATTTCATACATTAGTCATGGTAAAAAATATTAAATTCCATGGTTTGTCACAGATTAATAGGAAAAAAAGATTAAAACGGCAAGTTGTGTAAGTAATTTAAACAAATGGTTGTCAGGGATTCTGCATGTTTGGCGAAGAATTAAATAAGTGAATATCAGCAGCTGAACTTCTTGCAGAGGAGCCAAACCCTTTTGGAAAAGCTAAGGCTCTTTTTGAATATGGAAGTAATGTTTTACTCAATCCTATAACACATTCAAAACAGCTGTCATACAAAGAAGAAGAATTTACCATACAGTGTTTCTTGTATTTGTCTTAATCCATCCCCACCAGTAAGCCACTCGCTGCGGAGGGAAAAAGGGAAACTGCCCTGTGGACCAAAACTTGGAAGATGCGGAGAATACCAAGATTAATATTGAAGGCTGGGGCGCCTGTTGGAGGGGCCGATAATGCCACGCACCACCAGGCAATCCTTTCCATTAAGTAGCACCAAGAAATAATTGCAAAATGTTCTTTACAGCGTGTTGGTACTTGGGGAAATGCTCGCTGGGCAAAGCGGCACCAGAGCCAAAAGGATCCCCGCACCCGCTCAGGGATGGGATGGGGACTCGGACTGCAGGGGACCACAGCATCCGTGTGCAAGGCGCCGTGCAACCGCTGCCCACGGCACGGAGCCGTCCCCGTTGATCCGACTTCTGCCTAAAGAGCGTTTTCCAGATTCTCCTGTTAAGGAGGATAATAGCAATGCGCACGGCACATGCCACGATGGATTTTGCAAGAACGAGCTGTATGCGAGCTCAGCCTGGGAGAGTTTCTGAAAGTTGTTTGTCTCTTTATTATTTATTTATTTATTATTTCTTTTTTGTTTCCTATCTGTTGGGGAGATGAGGTAAGCCATCCTTCCTCCTGATCTCCTGGAGCTAACAGTGTGATATTGAGAACAGAAACTCGCCCTACCTGCCACTTCAGTCCGGTTCAGAATGCTTTTGATTCCCCCCCCCCCCCCTTCACTCCTTTAACCCTTGTTGTTTTGTGAGGGGGAAGCAGAAAGGAAATCAAAGCCGTGGTTGATAGCAAGGGAACTAAGTACTTATTTTCTGAATTTCCCAACTCCTGATTTACCTTCACTTTTGCTCCCTGTTATGGTTCTCCCGATTTACAGCTGGAGACAGTTCTCTGAAAACATGGGTGTGGTGCCACAAAACAGGCTACTATTGCAATTTTCTTTTTTTAAATCTGCCCTTTGCTTGTTGGCTCTTACTTTAACTCCCATGGCACAGTGTGCTGCTATGGATGGCTTGAACTGGCTTTTACACTGGGGTAAAATATTCAGTTACCCTGAAACAGGAATTAGAGATGGAGATTGAGGACAGCCCATGCCAACATGTATGTGAACACTTCCCTGAGCCTTACAGCTCAGGCCAAAACGGATTTGATGCAGAGATGTCTTTGCCCGTTTTCTTAAGCTGCTGTCAAGGAATGGGCTCTGCCTTTACGTGCTGTCACCCAGCCTCGGCACCGCAGCGACTCTGGGAGCGCTTGCTTTGAAGCGAATTCAGGCAGAGCAATCGCTCAGGGGTAGCTTGCTCCATCAACACTGTTTTTAGTGTTTTCAGTAAATCTCCATTTCACTCAACACTATTTTCATAAAATTCATAGCGAGTGAAACGGCAGTCAGAGGGTGGAGAAACATCTAGTGTTCATGGTTTACCTCTTTTAATGTAAAGATTCACAGTTTTCATCATAACTTTCAGAGAACCTTGTCTTGTGTATATGTGTGTTCAGCATAAAATCTGCTGGCGGGCAAGGCATCCTCTCCCGTGTCCGTGTGTCCACCGGGATGAAGGTGCTCCGGAGGCTGTGTCCACCGGCAGAGTTAATTGATCCACCATTTGGGATCTGCTGCTCTCACAGCATCTCCATCCTGGCTGGAGCCAGGAAGCCCCAGTCATCTCCCACGGGAACCCCTTCCCAGGAAAATTTCCAGCACAGCTTCTCAACGAAGGAGGCTGAGTGTCTTTTTGACATATCTTGGATAAGCATCTGCTTGTGATATTCATCCAAAAACTGGAAATATTAGGCTTGCTCCATGTCGATTCATTCCTGCAGCTGACCCAGCAGCAGTTTGTATACCAGTACCAATAATTAACTTTGGTTGACTTGAGAGGTTGTCTTTGACCTAGATTTAGAGTCAGGCTTAGACCTTTAGTGGAAGACCCCAGGGTTCACGCTTGACATTACCAAATTGTCACGCAAACAGATCCAGAGAAAAACAAATACTGTTAATTTTGCTGGCTGTTTCACAGACCTGTGCATCATCTGCACAAACTGCAGGGTATTAATCTGTCTGGTTTTCAGCCCAGTTTAAGGGCTGATACAGGGACAAACCCTCTTGCTACCCTTTGTGTAGCTGTAGAGGTGTTTGGTTTAAACTTCTGGCGTAGCAGAAAGGTCTGGGACCACCAGGAATGGGAGCTTTTCATTGTATTCATAGGACCTGATGCTAACGCAGTTTGCATCTTGCTTTCCCTCTCCTTCCCAGAGGCAACCTTAGGCTTTCCTCTTCCTCTTTCCATGCATGCTGGGTCATTCCTGGGTTCACTCATTCGATAGGTTTCATTCCTATTCAATACACACATTGGGAAGGGAAGAGAAACATGCACCGAGATGTAAACGGCTGTCCTTCATCCGAACATCCCTGTCTGGCTCAATTGCATCCACCTCCTCCAACTCCTCCCGGCCCCCAGCCTTCCCAAACCTGCTGGGTGGCTTCAAACAGTCTCCTTGTATCCATCCCGTGTTTAAAGCCTTCTCTGAAAATAGGTGAACTCCTCTAGCTAGTAACCTGCTGGAGGAGCCTGTCAAGGGCTGGCTGTACGCACTTCAGTCTTCGCAAGAATCAAAGTAAAACGAGGAGAGTCTCACAGAAAAGGGTTACAGAGAGTTTCACGTATTTTGCAGCCTTTTCATGGCTTAAATTACACTTCCCCTTGTTCTAGTTTTAAAAGGCAGAACAGAAAACTTAATTTTAACACTGAAAAATGAAGGCTCTTCAATTATTTATAACATTAAAATGTACAAATGTTTGATCAATGAACTTGAAAAAACATGCAACTACAAAACCCATTTCACAGTGTTCTAAAGTTCATGTGGCAGAGATAGAGAAGTGAAATGATTATTAACAGACGAAGAGCAGCATTTTAATAACATTCGAGCTGTAATAATGAGGCTGACAAAAGCAAGGAAATTCAAAGCCAACGCTGATCTGATGCTCCCTCCTTAACACATAGACTGTGCCTAATTTTGCAGAATGTAAGGCATTGTAAGAAAATTGCTCTTGTGCCGGAGACCCCCTCGGTGTGGTGCCCAGTGGGGTGGCAGCAGGATGAGGTACCTCTTGTTTCAGAACTTTTGTTATTTTATAGTGGAGTGTTTTGAGTAAATACACAGCTGTGTCTTCATCTCTTTTTTTTTTTTTCTCTCAAGCTTTACTACTACTGTTAATAGTAGTGGAATCATCTTTTTCTCTGAAAAACGCTGAAATATGACATTTCCTGTGAAACAGCACCAGGTGAGCCCAGCATGCCAAGCAAGGGTCTGTAGAGGAGTTACAGATGGTGGCAGCTTCTGGAGCTGCCCAGCCCTTCTGCGACACCAAACAAGCCAAATGCAACGTATTGGCTGCGTATTGGGATAAGCCTTGTCGCACCCAAAAGGCAGAGAGCCCCCAAATTGTTGCTATGCTCCTGCAAAGCATGGTGTAGGAATAAAGAGGGGTTATAGCGAGTGTGAGGCTTGTTCATAGCTGCCCATGTCCCCTTGCAGTTGGGGAATAAATGGGCTCAAAGCTGCTCCAACTCCATCGGTTCTCGGTGCCTTCACCCTGGAGTCTGCTCTTCAAGGGCCTGACAGCTGGGAAGGGCTGGTGCTGTCCTTCCTTCACGCTAAAATAATATTTTTGTTGGATAGGTACACATGCTTTCTTACAAAAAGAAGTGTATTTTTCCAAATACCAACCCTTTCCAGAAAAACAAATATGATTCGATCAGCTAACTACGCAATTGCAATAAATCCTGTTTGTTCAGCGCTTTTCTGAGATAAACGGTTATTCTTGTTTAAGAGCTTTGGATATTAAGATGCCTTTCATGCAACAGCAAACGGAAAACTATCTGGTTTTACCACATTGTAGCGAAACTGTGAAGTTCATAAGCAAAATGCCTTTCCAAAGGGGAAAGGACACATGGACACTAGATACAGAATGCAATGCAGGGCAAAGAGTTCATTATATGCAAACTCATATTTATATCCTTGTAAGGGTAAGAAAATGATATTTAGGAGAAGATGGCAAGGCTTGCCCCTGCTTTGCAGCAGTCAGAAGTAAGCAAGAGCTCCCCTTAGCTCTGCCAGCGCAGCAAGGGACCTCTGCGTCCCTTCCCCAGCCCTACGGGGAGGGAGAGTCCTGAGATGGGAGAGGCGAGAGGGGGCTTGTCTGCTTTTGGGGATGTTTCCCTTGCTTTACCGAAGGTGACTTAGGAGAGAGCATCCCTCATTGACCCAAGTTCATCCCATTTGCGACCGGGTGGCCAAGCCAAGGTGCAGTGAGAGGTCTGGGCAGCTCAGGGGCATCCCTGTGGGGTGGGCAGTGGTCCCATCCACGCAGCGACTGCCAAGGGGCCAGGTGCCCTTCCCCGAGCTGCTGCCTGAAAAACAAGAGCCCAACCTTCATGTCTTGGTCCTGCAGCTTCTAATTATGCCCTGCACAAGGCCTTAGATGTGAAGTCTGCTGCAGAAGCAGGACGGTGACGACGATGAAAGGGAACAACATCAAAAGTGTCAGGAAGAGGAGAAGGCAACGCCATATCAGTGTTGAAACTACATGCATATTCCAATTTGCTATGTGACTGTGTTACTAATTTGGAAGGGGAAAAAAATCAGATTATACGCAGAATGGCATCCCATAAGGTACCTCAGGAATATGCAACTGAAGAAGAGTTTCTTAACAGAGGAGTCATGTGTTATTGAATCTAGTCTCAACACACAAATAAGGTATAATTAGGGCTCATTAGGAATGGAGGTAGGGCTGCTGGATCTCAGGTCTGTCTGCAGCCCCCCCGGTAGGCATGAACAGGGAGGAAATAAGGCTACAGCACTTACGTTTCGGAGGGGAATGAGGAGGAATGGGTAAGTACCGTCCTTAGGCATCCCGCTCTGAGAGGATGGATTGTATGTTTTTCAGTCTGGTGTTTGCAATATTTTTGAAATTACATAATTGATCTGGAGAGAGGAAAAAAAGAAAGTTACAAAAATTCTATTAATAACATTTAGTAGATTAATAAGTCTTAGTATTACATATAAAAATTTGGCATTAAATATTTAAAAATTCTATTAATAAAATACTAGATTAATAAAGCCTAATATTAAATATAAAAAATTAATTGGGTGCCGTTCGTCGACTTTGTAACATGAAAACCACAGCAAGAGACCTGCCAGGCCTTACTTGTATAAAGGCTCATGACCGCGGCCATGCAAAGGAGGCACAAGAAAAGGACGTTTAGAGATGAGCTGAGCTGAGTCACCAGTGGCAGGCTGCTAGGAATGAGCAGGAACGTGACCTGATCCAGTATCACTGAATCCTTGTCAGATTTGGCCATTGGTCTCTGCAAACAAGCTAAAATAAGCTATGATGCGATGCAAGTAGGGAGCCTGGAAAGTGGCGTAATGGGAGTAAGGGTGTTTCCTGATTTGCAAGTTTGGGGGCCTATAGGAATCTGTGCATCCTGATATTTTTGAACAGAACTCCCATGTCTGCAGTGTTAACATGAATGAATTTTGCCCGACTAGCAAATGCATGGTCAGACCTTATGTACCAAGAGGGACAGATCCTTTGCCGACATCAGCCGTTCGGGCAGTGCCGCTTGCGGCACGTGGTGATGGTGAGCACGCCACAGGATCAGGCTTGCTTAGACTTAGACTGAAATAAAATATGCGATTTAGGTGTTAAAAAAAAAAAATTCAGATGTCAAAAGTCCATTTTGCAAAAGATAAGTGGAGGAGGAGGTGTCATCTAAAATTACTTTATCAAACAGGAGAAAAATCTTTTCAAGCACACTTTCTTATGTATTTGGCATTTTTGCATCGGAGGTGTTCCTGCTTTCTTCTTCCAGGACGATGTAAACTCCCATCACTGGTGATGTTTTCAGAGATTTTTGCCCAGAGTTAGAAAAAGCAGTACCTTTTGCCTCTGCTCAGACAGTGTTTATAGCAAACGGTAAAATTGTGTTTAAATTAGGATAAAATATTAAAACTAATATTCATTGACTTTTATGTTTCATTATCATTAGAAATTAGCTTATTCATGGGTAAACAGTTTACAGCAAGTTATAAATATTTTCCGTTGACCTATTAACTGGCTCAATATATTATGAAGTTATTGACAGTTGCAGTAAAATTTACAAACAGCTATTAAACCTTTTAACATACTAGATATGTCTAAGTCTCTATAACATGGAGAAATGATTTTTTAAGATAATCTTCTACTGATATTAAATTCCTCCAAGATTTTAATATATTGTCAAAGTTTATGGGTCATAAAATAAACCTAGAGCTTACAAAAAATTTACACAAGGATATTATTTAAGAAAAAGGAAATGTAAGTTTTAGTACAGTAAGAATGATGATATAAGCCACTGAAACATATAAAAGTACATACCAAATGCTATGTTAAAATAACATTAAATATCTTGTACAAATCCACAAGTCAAGGTTTAAGGTTTTTTACAGTGCCTGAATCTCTTATTATTGTGTCTAGATAATGACACCCTCACAGTGCAGCACTTAGAAAAGCTCACTTTTGATAGATGTAAAAGCATGGAATAATGATAGACCAGGAAATCCTAATTTTGAATTCCCTGATAATGTAAGGTTAGGGCTCATACTTCGTGGGCCTGATTCAACAATGTATTACTCCGTCTTGAGCCTGATGTAAATCATTTAAAATCAATAAAAATGGGTCAGCTGGCTGGTGTAAATTGGCCTGCCTTCATTACAGTCCATGGATGGATGCCAGTTTACACCAGCTGAGAAATTGGCCGGGTGCAGTTATATCTGTGTAAAGCTGTCAGAACTCAGTGATTCATCAGGAAGTGCACATTTACGATAGCTTTTCTCCGTTTCCTTTATATATATACGTATTTAAAAGTTGGGTGGTTTGACACTGCCCTTGAAATAAGAGTGATGTCTCATAACCTAATCCACGTTCAATAGGAGCACCGCATTTCTCTTATTAGCAGGCATTAGGCACTTGATGGAAAAGTGTCTGAACATCCGCGTTGCTGCGAGACGGAGGGAAATTGCAATGCTACAGCGGAAGCATCCTCCAGGTTCAGCTGAAGGGATGGCATCCAAGCTCGGGCTGCACCAGGAGGGTGCCCTTCCCGTGCATGCGGCTGTCGCTTGTGCCCAGAAGCAGCAAACAGATAAAACTGCATCCCGAGAGCCAGAGGAGCAGAGTGAACGCCTTGGGAAGCAGAATATTAGCTATATTCTCGCAGCAAGCGTGCTTTGTACTACGTGTGTCTAGCGAGGTTAAGCTGGGGAGAGCCTGCTGCCAACCTTGGTGCTGCTGCCTGGTCTGTGGTGAGGGATACAGGCCTCGCCATGGAGCCCTACTGCACGCTACGGCTCTCTTTGCTAGCAGTCTTCTCCTCCCACAGTTTTCTGAAGCTAATGAAGTTCTCCATAATTGTAGGCCCACAGCTGAAGAACTCCTGAAGACGGGGGAAAAAAAGGGAGGGATGATTTCAGCTTACACTTACCTCTTGCAGAGCAAATACCCTAAGAAACGAGGCAATAGTGGAGAAGTGCAATAGTCATAGGTACAATCAAGAGCATGGCCATATATGAAATAGCTCAGAGGAGCTGCTATGCTTCCCCTTTGATGTCAGCTCACCCGTGTATTTTGGGTGTCCCCCCCTTGAATGAAGGTGCCCCAGACCCTGCAGCAGAGCAGAGCACGTGCTCCAGTTTAACTGAGGTCCTGCAGGACCATCACCTAACACTAAAAGTAGAAAAACCAGCAGGGTTGGTTTGGTTTTTATGTATTGTTTGTAAGCTGGGGCTGTGCCTGGTGGGCTTTCCATCCCGAAGCTGGGCTCCTCGTGGGTCCTCTCCTGGAGGGCCAGAGCCACCCGGGCCCCAGGAACTTGGCAGGGCTGGAAGCAGCACTGGCTGGCTTTGTGTAAGCATGCAGTATAACTGATGTGACTTTGTGGTTTCCTATCTCAGCTTTGAAATATAGTAAACTCACAAAAGCTACTGTAGAGTTCAGAACAAACACAGGGGGTATGTTTAGTTATTTGTTTTTGTAGTAAAATAAAATATTTATTATACACAGACACCTACTGTGAACAGAGGGTAAGGCCACTGTGTTTTATCTCTAGGGTGTCATGTTTGACTTCCATTAGGGATGTATTATAGACCTGTGGGTTTTCATGAATTCAGAAGTCCACTTTGAACACTGATTTCAAAGCCTATAGGGGGTGTGAGGAATGTAAGAACACTGCTTCGTAGGAAGGAACCTGTTGCATCTAACAAACACCTTGCGTTTGATAAGTCAGAGTTGAGGTGTGCTATAAAGGCATTCTTATTTTCTATTTTTTTTCCTTAGCACAATTTTAAAGGAAGATTTCCTATTGTTTGCTTTGCAACTTTAGCCTATCTGAAAGCTCAAGGTGAAGACAATGAATGAGCTCCTGAAAAATGCACCATTACATCAGCATACTTTTTACATTTTACCCTAATTCCCTCCCAATGAATCATATGGGAGGAGAAAACGACCTCAATGATCAGGTGGATACCGATATATCTCCATAAGTGCCTCAGATTAATGATGCTGTCCAAAACTCTAAGTAACACTTGAGGGAGATGCACAGAGGGGCCGTCAGCGGCGCGCGGTGCTGCAGGCATGGGGGCTGCCAGCCTCGTGCCCCCCCGCATCACCCCCGTGGTGGGCAGTGAAGGGTCGGCCCTGAGAAGGGGCTCGTGGGGCTCAGCGCCATGAAGACCACGGCTCCTGAGCAGCCTTCAGGCTAAGCAGATCCATGTTTGCAGGAGGTGGGAGCAGACCCATGTTCTGCTCGGGGCACAACCAGTGACGTGGGGACATCGTCTCAGACCAACGGAGGGGTTCGAGACAGCAATGGGAAGGCAGAAAGGATGCCAAAGGAATCTGCCGTCAAAGCACGAAACCTTCAGATGTGATTTTTCTTCACCAGGACACTTTTCCCTTCTGTCCACATCCCTGCCTGTGGCTGGACAGCCAGGGAGGGATGCGTTCCCTTCTCTTGAGATCCGTGTATCTCACCTTGAACCATGCAGTGCAGGTGACAGTATATGAAATACAAACACCTCAAGCAGAGAAATTGGTACCCCACTCTGCAGTTGGATGCCACCTAAGGTATTTGTTTTTTCTCATGGCCACCAAATTTAAAAAAAAAAAAAATACTCAGAAGACCTGACTTTGTGAAACCAATGTGGGAATCACGCAGCATCGTTAGAGCCATTTTGATTTACTTGCTCCAGACAATGAGTAAGGGTATATTTTGAATGTTCATTGACTTCTTTATCTATGTTCTTCGTTCCGTTTATTGCTGGCTGGGGAGGGAATGCGCATGGATTTGTTTCCATAATGATTTCATGGAGAGGTCAAAACCCACTGAATCCAGATAAGTGCAGGAGTCAGTGGGCTTCTTACAGGCATTGAAAAAGACTTGGCGCTGCTGACTTTTTTCATTGTAGAAAGGTCAATGCAAGAAGTTAATAGTGCCTATTAGGCTGAGCATAACTGGGATTGGAAAAAGTGCGGTAATAGAAAGTAAGTCTAGAAATAGTCGCACATGCTGCTACTAACAAGTCTTCTGCTACTAATTGTACCTTCAGTTAATGTGTCTGTCTTTTCAGTTCTACTTTACTGATACTATTTGGACATGGGGTGACACATTCAAAAGACCTCAATTCTCATTTTTCAGTAGATGATAGTGTTTACATGCTAAATCCCATCCAGAACAATTTTCAAAATGCTCTTAAAGCCAACCTGTCAGGATAGACTATTTCATAACAGCTGTTTGGTAGAGTAAGCAATGGACAAAATGATTTACTTGTATCCAAACAAAATTTCAGTGGGAATGAGGGGGCAGTTGAACTAGACAGCCTGTAAGTATTCACTCTTATTTTGTTTTGTTCCATTTTGTTTTTCCTGGGGATTTCATATCAAGGATGCAAGCTGCCTCTATTACAGTCAGTAGTAAAATTCCTGTTGGCTTTGTGGAAACCAAAGGTTCACCTCATTCCTGCAAACTGCATCACATATAGTTTTTGGTAGGGTAACCTCACCTTTGGAAACCACTTTAGGTCCTACTACTCACTAATGGGATTCTCACCCTATATCCAAGGTTGTTCTGAGAGTATGGGTCTCTTCCCAGGTCCTACACACACTAATAATACCCTGTGAGAGAGGTTAGCAGCAATAGTCATGGACAGTAAGTCCCGACTTGGTTATGTGCTTCCCGTTCCACTTGAATTCAACCATTAAATCTGAACTTCCAGTTCAAATTAAATATGTCATGACCAATGTCAGATATATGGACAACTTCAGAGTGGAATAACCCAAGGCAATCTGCTCTGATCGTATCATGCCTTAAGTCTCAGACTAAATCCAGGGGGAATTTAATAAAATAGCTCAGTCAAGCATTGATCTTTTCCTGATGGCTTTTTTTTTTCCTTTCCGATGGTCTTCTTACACACATTGCCCCTACTTCCCCCTTGCAAAACAACACTGTATCATACAGGAATAACTCCAAATATTTCAGTACCGCAGCTATTGTACCTTTGCTATTGACCTTCTCCCTTCCAGTCTCTCATCTGATGACAGTGTTCTAGTTTGACAGTATTAAATCATTTTGTTTCTCTCTCTCTGCCACTATGCTGCTCTCCTGTTGTATTTGTTGCAAAAAGGGTGTAAAGTGTTGTAAAATGAGATGACGGTGCTGCAGGAAAAACAGTGTGGTGTTGCATTCTGGTCCAGAGCATTTGTAAGCAGAGCCTGGCGATCCTGTTAGAGGATCTGTTTTACAGCTCCGTTTGTCCATCCCTGTCACCGTGGTGGCAAGGCAAGCCCAGCACATGCCTCACCAGAAAATTCAGTGGGTGTTACTCAGGCGTGAGATTGAGGCGTTCCGCTGGAGATGGGGGACCGGCAGTGCATCGCATGTCAGCTCCTGGGGTTAGCAAGCAGGGGACAAGGGAACAGCTTTGGGATGCAAGTCCGATGGACGCTCAGAGACTGGGACTTGAGCGTGTAAGAGGCTCATAACCGGCCAAGTCTAAAAATAATTGGTTTTAGACCTCCTTTAAGATATAATACTGTATCTAGTAGGATATTGTAAGACATAACATGCTATCCAGTAGAATATAATATATACCAGACTTAAAAAACATTCATTTTAATTTTACTCATCAAGCTATAACATTTGATATAGAATCCAATAGCGTAATCAACATTATCAGATGGGGCAAAAATTGCAATCAACTGCATTGTCAAAATACCTGGGGAGTATTACCACTGCTGCTGTAGTGCATGAGCTGTCCTTCTTGCTGCTTCTTTCCCTGTTATTTTGCCTTGAAAAAGTAGTTTCTGTAAGATGCTAGAGGAGGGCATCAAAGTGTTGTTACTTCTAGACTAACCAGGTGTTCCCAGTGAGAACAGTGTGGTTGTGAAGCAGAAGTATAGACCTGGTTTTGGGGCTGTGGGACAGTCAGCTGACAGCGAAGGTCTTTACTGGAAACCCACTGCAGAAACAGTGGTGAAAACGTGCACTACTGAATTGATGGTTGGTGAGCTTAACATTTACATGAAGTCCAGAAAAGAGAATGTTGCATTATGCGACTTTGCTTTAAAAATGAGTCCTTGGGTAAGATCCCTCTCCGATTTGAAACCCTTCCAGGATTTGGAAGAGTTTCAAATAAAATTAAAAGAAAAACAAAGCTCAGACTCCTGAGATTGCTCGACTACTGAAGAGTGAGTGTGAGGGTATGTTTTGTCTCTAAAGAAAATATCAGAGCATATAGCAGTCAAGATAGTTTACAAGCACGAACATAACTTTGAATAGCCCTAACTCCGGTTTACCATGACCTCTGCAACTCAACTCTGAGTAAAAGGTAAAAAAATATTCCCTTAATACAAGCTATACGCTAGAAAAGATACTTAAACTCAGCAGATTTGAAAATCACAGGCATGTCTTGTTTCTCGTGACGATGCTGATTGACCTTTTCATTTTATTTTATTAATTACAAAATAGAAGTTTTTACAGGAATCTAAGAAAATAACTCTCCTTTCCCTAAAGATGCAATGCATGCACACATCAGGAAACACAGACAGATAGAGTATAAGGAGCCTTTTATTCGATGTTTGAAAGCTTTCCTTTGTTTCCTTTCTCTAACTCTTGCATGTTTCTTCCCTTGCTGTGAAGTGGTTAATGCACAATCTGATTTTTTATTTTACAGAAGCAAAATGTGACTGCTCTTTCTCTACACACTGGCCCTCTCACATAGCTCTCCTCACCATCTGAAAACGAGCTTTACTAATCTGCCAGCACAAGCTTCCCTCTGTCCTGCCCACACTATCAGGTATGGGCAGCGGTGTTAGGAAGTGGTACCAGCGGAAGGGAATGAGCATTTTCAAGGATGGATCGATTGTGCGCCACTGGCCATGCCCTGGCTGCTTGCCTTGTCCTGTTCCACCTCAGCTGTCATCATACCTCAGCCATGTGTTTTCTTTCCCCCACACTCATCCCATGGAGTGGGATGTGTACTCTAAACAGCCCAGCATAGATACCTTTTCTGCCTGTGCCGAGCCATTTTGATTGTTGCTTTGCTTTATTTGCAGTGCAATAGACTAATTTAAAATTTCAAAACCTGAAGATTAATTGAAGTTGAGCATTTTAGTGTGTTCATCTGCTCGTCTCTTCAAATACTAACCTTAAATCCTCAGGTCCATCTCCAAAACATGTGGGGTGACCTGCCAAGGACCTGTCAACCAACACATGCTGCGGACGAGAGCTCTCCTTGGTCCATACGCTCCTGGATGGGGTGCCATGAGTCCCCATGCCAATAAAGTCACTCCCAAGGCTGACCTACTGCAGTGACATTGCTGTGACCCAAGGCAGGATCACTCCAAAGCTTCTCAGCCATCAGCCATGTGCATTTGCACAAGAAACATGCTATAAAATTGAAAGCTGGTACTACTGCAAGCCATCAGCAAGGTCAGGGAAGTCCCCATGAGGAAAGGATTTGGTGGGAGGTCTGTGCATGCGGGAACTAAGTGTCCAATATCCTCTTTGATTCTTTGTGGGATTTTAATGTTTCTGCAAGGCATGGTCCTTCAAGTCCCCTTGGAAGGAATGGGCAGAAGCTCACCCCTGGCAGAAGGGTCCATGTTGTGCTTATTGCTGACCATAGCTGTTGGATAAGGAGCAGCCAAGGCCAATTGCACCATGGAGAAATGGAGACACCCACACTCTGTGCTAGCTCTGAACCATTATACTAAAATTGGGATGATTTCTGCAGCGGTACAATGTGTACCCACATGTACATGTACGAATGACAGTGAAAATGTTTTACCATTATTGTGTGCGTTTAAAATGCTGGGGAGATACGGAAGTCCTCCAGAATGCTCAGTTCTACCAAGTGATCCTTTCTGGCTGTTGGACCTCTTTCTGTGCTTGCTCATGTCCTGCATTAGTAACAGCAGCAAAGACACGATGTTTAGCAGCCTCTTCAGAAGGACTGAGAATTAACTAAAGATAGGATGGAAGGAACTTACTGTTTTCTGTTTTTAAAAGCACTGGAGACTCTGAAAAACACGAGGTTGCATTAGCTGAGGATGTGGCTCATCACTGGGTGAGCCAAGAGAAGGAAAGGACAGACATTGTCTAACACACTGAGAAAAGGGTTCTGTAGCTGAGGACTGCAGTAAAAGGAGCTAAAACACCAGAGTGTCGAGGAGATTTTGTTCTTTTTGAGTGCCTGAACTTAATGGACTTTTCAGGCTGAGCTGTGTAGTACAGAAACCAGCATGGCACTTCCCGCCTTCACTCCCCACACTTGTCTGGGACTGTTCATGTCATAAATCATTCACAACTTTACTAAGGTGATTCTTACACAGTCAGTTTAGATCTTTAACACAAAATCAAGGAGGGGAAAAAAAAAAAAACCCCTCACATTTTCCTGAACCAGCTTTTCTATCTCAATAAGCAAATTGTGATATCCAAGCCCATGTGAGAGCCAGTTAGAAATGCCAGAAGTATATTTAGTTTCAGTGCACATGCCGGAAAGTCCAAGGTTTCTCGTTCTCTCCCCAATGTACCACTTTGTTGGGTTTTTGTCAACCAACTTCCTTCCTCCTCCCTTCTGGTCTCCGTTTTGCTTCGTCCCTGTGCATCTTCTTCTGCCTTGCTCCTGGCTGGTGGCTCTGGGCTGCCCTCCCAGCATCCTCCCACGGGCGCTGCCAAAGCCTCACAATGGGTAAACTGGTCTTTAGAGCAGCAATTGCCACATCAGTCATTTTTGCTGTTCATACTCCACTGCAGCATGGCAAAAATGTGCACAATGCCGTGTTTGCTATGAGTCCTCCTCAAAATGACCTGATGAGCTGTGCTCAGTGTACTGTGAACAGTGGTTCTCTCCCCACATGTCCAATGTCTGTCTATCTATCGATTGATCAATTGGTAGATAGTTTATTGCCTTCCAAAGATGCTTCTGGTTATTTTTTTTTCATGTATATACATACACACACACATAAGTATGTGTATACACACACATATGTGTGTACATATAATGTTTTTTAAAATCCTCTCATCTTTCCAAATAGTATTTTCCTGCAACGAGTTCAAAAATCCAGTAAATTTAGGACCTCTTCTGTTTTTCAAAAAACTTTGCTCCATTTCACATGTGCTATCAGCTGAATGCAGTTGAAAAGAGTCCTAACGTTAACTTCAACAATCTTTGGATCAAGTGAAATGGCAGTGTGCTCTGTGATTAGATATAACACTGGATGATGTGGTGTCCTGTTTGCAAACCGATTTTCAAATATGATTTAAACATATAGAAATATATGTTGTTCAGGCTGAAGTATAAAAGTACCTTATGTACCAACAGTAGTGAATTATTTAAGAAACTAGATTAAGAATGGCAAGTGGGACATATGTTACCAAGAAATGAAGGAGAATGAGGTTTTTTTGGAAAATCTTCCAAAAAAGACCCTAGCAAGAGCTTGCCAAATTTGGTATTTAAAGACAAAGCTGTCTTGAGCTGAGTTCAGAAAAAGGTCTTAGTGTCAAATGTTTTCAACTTTTTTGCATTAAATGAACTGAAGTTCAGCCAAACCAGATTCCTCAGATTTGGAAAAAAAAGGTTCCCTCCCAAGCCCAGGAGAAGCAGGCCAAGTTTCATCCCGACAGGAACGTTTTTGCCAAAGTTATAAAAACTGAAGTGAAAGTAATGGTGCTGTATCTGGCAGTTATAAAGCAGCTTCATCCCAAAAGGTCCTAAAGCACATTACATATAGCAGGCTGGATTCCCCAGTCCTTAGTCATATCTTGCTCACACACGTTCTCATTAAAATATACAGAATTTGAGAACTCAGGCCTGAAGGTCCTGTGCAGGAGCACACAGTTTGGATCCCTTTCCATGTCTCTCATGGTGGGAACTCAATGGCAGTAGACCGAGACCTTGGTTTTGCTGGAGACTCAGTCTATAATGAGTGCAAGTGCCAACCATCAAAACCCAGCTGGAGAGGCGTGCTGCCCATCAGCGAACCAGCTTTGGTCCAAAACTGGACTGTGTGGTTCAATAGCATGCGCTCTGCCACAGGGTGGTGGATACCAAAACCAGGGTTTGCCACCAGCTCCGTCGGGTCTTGGTGCCGGCTGGTGCCCTGCTAACCCAAGTGAGCTCCTCCATCCCTATTGACACAGAGTTTTTGCTTAGTCCTGAGCTATCAAGATATTTGTATTGCATGTCTTCTGCATTTTTACCTGAACTCAATGCTTAAAGCTTTCACTGCTACATTACTTTTTCCAAGACTTCTCCTGGCTTTAAAATAATTCTGTTTTCTGCATGAGTGCCTCCCCTAATTCTATGCATATATGTATTTCCCATAGATGGCACTGGAATTTCATGTTTTCTTTGTTATGTTTTTGCCTACCTTTTCCCCATTTTGGGGGCAGGGGTTGTTTTCCCTATATTTAATGAATAGGTTTTGACTCGTAGTTGTTTTGAGTTGTTTGTTTGTTTCCCCCCTAGGAATCTTGCAGAGATCTCAATGCAAGCAAAAAAAAAAAAAAAAAAAAAAAAAAAAAGTGTTTTTTCTTCCTATTGTGTCTTAGGTTTGCTTATACCGAGCATACTTGGTTCAAGAAACTACTTTTGCCATGGTGTATAAAGAAATGGGTAGATGAAAGGAACATTTTAAAGGTGACTGTGTATCCTCGACCACTGTGAAATCTGGAGGGGAGATGGGCACAGCATCCACAGTGCCTGATCTCGTCCCTCTCCTCCTGCTTTAAGTTCACTCCTTACTATTGACTAAGGGTAGAGCAGGGCAAGCCGATTCCCTGTATCCACATTAAACTGAGAATATCCACTTAAGTAATAAGATTTTAATTACCCAAGTCAGAATTTTATATTAAAATCTAATCTGATACATTACCAGCCTAAATTAATGTCAAAAGGTGTCTGTATAGAGACTTTCATTCATTTAATGATGGTTAGTTTGGGGCCTAAACAAATTATTTGCAAAAATCTCCAGACCACTGTAGAAATGGCATTTCCAATGCTAATAGACTTTTGATTTCCAATTAGTCCTCTACTCACTGCAAAGGGTAGCGTTGCTTTCATCAGGAGCTGATTTGCTGCAAGCATTTGAACAAAAGGGTGTTGGGAAGATGTATCCTTGAAGCATTTTTGTAGTATGTCAACATGAATGTATGTGTAAAGAGTCATTTAATCGCACTGTAGCTGGGGTGGGATACGTAGACCATATGCTTGGCTTTATGCCTTCTTTACGTCCTAAAGAAAACTCTTGAAGAAGCACAAAACGATCTTATTGTCTGAGCTAGAAATACGCAAACGCTCTTCTCTCTTCTTGAAGCTGTTTTCTTCAAAAATCCACTCTAAGAATCCTCATGATTAAAAACACCGTTTCACATTTTTTATCTTTATTAATTGTTTCTTCTTTGTCTTTGGTTAGACTCCTCAGTCATGCTATAGAAACCAAATCAAGCACTTTAAATGCTATTTTATTAACTAAAATGCACCTTTCCATAGTATAAAACCCCTGAAGTCTCTTAGCACCTTGTAACCACAGGTCCATACAGAATTAACTACAAAGTCCCGAGAAAGGGTTAATGCTTGCTGGCAGTTTGGCCATATTAGAACAATTACAGTGATTCATTGTCTATGTCTAATGGCATAATCTGATTGTAAAGACAGCAGAGTGGGCGTTGGAAAATATACAGCAGCCCGCTATAGTCAGTGTGAGGCATAACAGGAAATGATTGTGGGTGTTAACCATGTCACAAATGGTTGGATTAAATGCTGACTCCACAGCTGAAAAGCCAAATAAAGATATGGGAAAGGGACCGTATATGTTTCAATAACAATTAGGAGACTATCTAATATTGGTTTTAGCAACAGAAAGGAAAGTTGCAGTGAAAACCCTACCACAGGTGATTCCGCTTAAAACTGTATTTACTATCTTTCTAATGTGTTAGCCAATAAGTAAAACTGTTCCGAATAATTTGCTATGATTCGTTCAGAAAGCAAGGTATTTTATATTGAAATAAATAGGAAATATAACTCCTGATTATGATATTGTCATTAAGGTACTTATTTTCAATTAAGAATTTTTATTAGCTCTCATCAAGTTGAGTAATGAAAGTGCCGTAAAATATACTTCCTTTCCCACCCAGCCCGCTCCCTCCTGGCCCTTCTGCAAAGACCTCACCTTTCTGCAACGGCAAGAGAAGAAAGGAAAAGGGAAAAGAAAAAGAAAAGAAGGGTAGGGGAAGAGAGGGTGGGAGGAAAAAAAAAATACAATATACCAGTGTCCTGAGCTTGTTTTCCTTCTGCCCCGTCTGTCGGTCGGGTTTCAGCCGTGGAGGTGCAGCCGCCGTCTCTGCGGTGCCAGGTCCCGGGCGAGCCCCTGACAGGGAATTTGCTGCTTCTCTTTTCTTTTCCCTAGGGGAAGGGCTGGCCCCTGCACTTGCATTTTGCCGAGGTCCCCGTGGCCAGGCTGTGGACCACCACGGATGGTGGATCGGGGCTGGGGCTCCCTTTCAAACCCCCTCCAGAGGCAGCCGTCCTACTCCTCGAGGAGAAAAGGGTCTGGTTTTAGACTGGCCATTCCAATAATTTAGTAAAAATGGGCACATTCATTAACTTTTTGGGGTTTTTTTAACAGTTTTGGCCTCTTGGAGGAGCTAATGCAAAGCAAACACTTTTTTTTTTAGGCAAAGGCTTTAAAATCACAATAAACCCATTTTGATTGTAAATATATTTTCAGCTATGTTTTATCAAATAATCTTACAAAAAAATCTGGTTTATGAAGTTATGATGATTTAAATTGTTCTTTCTCTCTCTCTCTTTCTCTCTCTCTCCTTTTTCACACATATTCTCTGGAGGCTCTACAAATAAGCCTCTAGCTATACAAGTCAGTGCTCCAGGTTTATCCCAGAGACTAAGCAGTATTTCACAAAATACCTTTATTATTTTCTGGGGTTCCTCTGCATTGTGCGAAACCTCCAAGGTTATTTGAGATCAGACGTGTAAGGAAAATGGACACATTTGAGGCAAGGGCTGGGAGGAGGAATTTTTCAGGAGCTGTGCTGTATAAATTAAAAACATGAATTTATATTTTTCTGGTTCTTGGGTTACAGTTTCAGTGACTTTTGTTTGCTTCTCACTAATCTGAAAGGTATCAGTAATCAACTGATGAATGTGAAGGTAGCCGGAGTTGTATGAAATTCTGTGCCTTGTCTCTTAACAAACACCTTCAGCCTCAAAAACATGAGGTTTTTGTATTTCATATGTAAGGGTTTGATTCTATACCATTGACCTTAATGAAAGGGAAATCACTGAGTTCAGCTGGAGGAGAATAAGACCAGAATGAAGAGTGTTGATTTAACCAGGTTTTTGTGAGATGATGTAATAGCATTGTTAGATTACTTTTTTTTTCCCCTGATTAAATTTGAATATGCACTCCTTAGGTAAGCATTTAGATAACACAACACAAATGGTTTGTAGTGATGAGGTAAAGAAAGGAAGATCAAAAGGCAGGCAGGAAAGGCTGACGGATGCCCAGACGTCCCTTGCAGAGCCCTGCATCCTTAAAATGATATTTCACCACTGTCCAAATGCAGCTTCCTATGGAGGTCGGCTGCCAGCCTATTAAAAAACAAAGGGAACCTAGCCACACAAGTTAAAACCTAACCGAATTATCTTTATTGCTTACAAACATGAACAGCATGTATTTCCTGTGCATCTATCTATGTCAAGACCCAATATCCAAGTGCAAAATGCAGCACGGCTGAGGATATCGATGTAAGACACAGCCTCGTGGTGACCAGCGTCGGCTCGCGGAGGCACAAAGCAGGAGCCTTCCCGGCTGATGAAACCACTCCCGTAGTTTTGCAAAATCACTTGGGGCCGTGGGACTGTGCTTGTCCCCAGGAGGAGCGGTGGCACCCGTGCTGTCCTGCCCCCCACGCGCGGGACGCAACACAGCCCCGCAAACACTTCCTTGAAGAACTAACACGCTTTTATTGCAGGAAGAATAAAACAGGATTTCACAGTCACTTGTCTTTGCAGTAACCAGCTTCTCACTTCCCCCAGCACTCCCCGGGGGTTCTTGGCTACTTCAGGTGCGCTCCTCTGTTTATGGCCCTGCAGCAGTATCAGTTTTCCCCAAATCCCCTAATTCTAGCTGCTGGGTTGGGTTTGCCCAGTGGATGGTGGCTGAGGACGGCCTTGTGATTAGGTTAATGAGCTAGTTTGTGTTTTGCCCCTCTCCGTGCCACACATTGGAGCCCCAGGAGCAGGTCGGGCATGCAGGGCTGGGCAGAGGGTACCCACGGCACCAGCCCTACGCTGGCACACTGGGACATGAGTGTCTATCCCTGCTGAAAGGGGTTTCCTCCTCATTCTTCTTCCCATTGCCACCCAAACAAGAGACAAAACAGGTGGGGCTTACTGCCTTTTTGTGGTTTGGTTCCTAAAATTCTCTTCTCTATGAAGGTATAAGGTGAGGGCATCGATACACAAAACCCTTTCCCTCTCCTTAACGCAGCAGTAAAAGGACAGAAGGTGCAATATAGAAAGTCCACCAAAACCCAAAGGGCAGGGTGGTGGTTGACCCTCTCTTATGCACCCTTTCAGGAAAGAACACGCTGGGATAGGAGTTTGTCATCAAAAAACTAGCAAGAACGATCCTTGCCCCTCACATAATATATAAAATGAAATGGAAACTAATTTAACCTGGATGCCTCAGTCCAGGTTTGCAGCATCCTTGCACAAATGGAAAACAGAGTTTGTTGTTTTATTTAGCCCAAGTGCAACGCAGAGACGGCCGTTTGCACTGCAAAGTTTGTAGCGTTCAGAGGAGTACCCATTTATAGCAGCTTTAAAGTTCCCAGTGGACGTAGGACTATTTTTCAGGTGGGAAGAGCTGACAAGCATAGGTCTAGCTGAGAAACAAAGCCTGACTACTGCTTTCTGAAGCAGAGCTTTGTGCAGGTTTCCTGCTAGTACTGAACCTGTGGCCGGAGTCTAATGTAGCTCTGCCACCAGGAATAATGTATCTCTCCCGGAGGTGTGAATCACCTGAACAGAAAACCTGCAGAAATTGATTTCCAAACTCCTGAAAATATTTTAGTATCGAAACCCAGTTGTGCAAATTATGCCCAAAGTTTGGTTTTCCTACGCGGCTCTGTTTATAACACTGTGAGATACTTTTATTGTCTTAAATTGTCCAAATGCCAGCAAATAGCATTAAAAATGGGGTGTGCGTGAGGTGCGCCCCTTAATTGTTGCTCGTACAAGGGAATGAGTCTGTGTTTTGTAAATGAGCTTGCATACCCCTCACGTGATTTACTATATACCTACAGTAAATTTTCTTGCGGGAGATTTTATGGTGCCTTGTTGAATAGTGAATGTTAAGTCAAACCTTCCTATAGCCGAGGAAAATAGAAGCCAGATCTGCAGAGAGAAAGTAACAAGGAGTTTTTGTTAATGTGTATTCCTGCTCGTAGTAAGAGAACAGTAATTCTACCCTAATGAAAATTAAATTTACTGCCTTTTGTTTGTAGTTGTATCTTAAAAAAACCCCAAACCTGCACACTCTTGTTAATCACTGTGAACAGCTCTCTTCAACCATCAGAATGACAAAAGAGCACTAAAATGCTCTGGCCAGATTCCAGGTGGGTTTTTTTTTTTTGAGGACTTTCCGAAGAAAATTCACATAACATGCTTTTTTCTATGGGAAGCATGTTTTTCCATGATTCATAAACCCGCTTTTATCCAGTCCATGAAAGGACCTCTCTCCATTATGTAGACCAGAGCTGACACATTTATGTGCAAAATTGCTGGAGCATTTACACCACTATTCATCAAGGCAGTGTCTGTGCTCCAGGAATATTACAATCACCTGGCACAATCAGTTTAACACACATGCACAAATTCTTGGAAGACTGTGTTATTATAACACATAACAAAACATAACAACCACTGTACTACTCGGCCGTATATATAAAAAGTTGCTTTTGCTTTCTTGATCGTACGCATGAATACGAATTAACAAATGCCATTATATTATTGAAGTAATATTGAATAATAAGAGATCCGTGTAAAACTGAGAATATCAATTGGTTCAGGAAATTGCTAATAAGAAATACTCTTTTCATCCCCGAAGTGACCAGCTGAAATCCAGCCTGCGCTGCAGTCGCTGGAAGTTACGCCTACCTGACTGGTTGTACGTGGCCTGCGCAAGATGAATACTTATTTTTCTCTTTTTGTTATAAAATATTTAATCACAGTCCCCTATTATTACCCTCCTTGGGCCACAGGTGATGCTTTCTGGATAGGCTTTCCTGTCGGTCTGCTCTCCGGCGCCCAGGTTTACGGACGCAGCGTGTCCCCCCACCTGATCCTGCACTTCATAGGCAGCTTCAAGGCGCTGCCCTAACCGTGAGCGTGGGGAAGGTGTTGGAGAGCACGCTCTCCCATCCTTCGCCGCTATCACACCTCGTCGTGACCTCTGGAAACGGCATACGTTGTCTTCTGCTGAGGACGGAAGGTTATTTTTTACTCGTGGGGAGATGAAAAAGCTTGCCAAGGTGCTGCTGGCCATCTTCCTAACTCAGAGACAACACCTGAACACCTAAAACATGAGCTGTAGCACATACTAGAGCTTTCTTAGAGGACCAGAGTCTCAATGCACTTCCCACTGCCCCGACCCCGGCTCTGTTTCAGACCCAGGTAACTCAGATGCCAGCTCTCGCCTAAACCAGCTCTCCCTCTGCTCTGGGAGCTGGGACCACCCTGCCCCGTCACTGGGATGTGGGTGGCCGGCACGGGGCACCCAGGCATGCCAAGGATCGCATGGGTGCTTTCTGGGCTTGCCCAGGGCTGTCCCAGGACATGGCCATCGTCCTCCCCAGCAGCTGGGGGTACGGAGCTGCACGTGCAGCCACGGGCTCGCCAGGCAACTGTAAAACACGAAGGATTTATTCTGCAGCCTTGGGGTGGTCAGCACCTCACTGGCAGGTGACGTCATATCCCGTGGAATACAGCTTTGTCATCCCCAGATAGGATGCAGTTGGATTTTGTAAACGTGGGGGAGGGAGGTATTTAGCTTTCAAAATCGCTGTGGCTGTCAGGTGAGAAAAACATTTATTTTCATGAGGATTTTCACTGACTGTACTAGCAAAGATTTTTAAAAATTGCCTAAATAAGTATTTACATGATACTGTAACCCAGAATGGTTTCAAAGGAGCCTTTATGATCTGTCAGGTCAATAATCTGCATTTTTAAAAGTCCCTGAATACATATTTGCATGATCTGTATTTCAAAAGCTCTAGTAAATATGTATTTGCACAATAGACCATAACAATCTCTTTTAAGCCATCGTGGTCTATATATAGTGTTAATCCTCATATATTCCGAAGGAGTTTTATTTTCCAAAATAGCTTTTATTAATAAGATGTTCAGATGCTGCGGTTCTGAGGGCGATAGAAGGATGTAATCAAAAGGGATGAGGACGGCTTTTCATGCAATTAAAAACTGATTTAAAAGTTAGGCCAACAGTGTAAGCAAGCACTTGGTTTTACCCCCCCTTTTAGCCCCCAGAAACCTCCCTCTTTGCAGATCTTCTTCTACCTTCTGCCCCCTTGCAGGCAGACCATATCCTCCCGAGTAACTCTCTCTGGCAGGCAGCCGGCAATCTTTCCCATGAAAATCTTTCGGTTGTGCTCCGGGTGGGAGAGATGGGGCAGAGAGAGGCTTTGAGCCAGGGATCTAGAAGATGTGTCAGAGCAATATGTTTATGGACCCAAACGTTTTTACGCCAGGGTCTGCTTTGATCAAGGTTGTGTTGGGTTTCCATGTCAACCTGGAAGGAAAGACGGGACGTATCCTTTGCCAGAGGCATGGTTAGGTGGGAGATGCTCCTATCTGACCTTGTCTTCTGGCCATTTTGCTTTGAGACCTCCTCTGTGACGTGCTGGGTTTGACCCTGGACAGTCTGGTACTCGCGTCCCCGGGTCGCAGCCAAATACAACGACCAAATTCCATGTCCATCGGTTCTCATCAGCAGTTCCAACCATGTTTCTTCATCTCTGCCATCGCTGGCTTTGCAAGACGCTGTATGGCATGATCTGGTGCGGTTTTCCTCCACGTGTTCTGGCCAGACATAAAGTAGCAAGCTCATCGTTTTCAGTCACAGCTGGAAACGGGCATCAGGGGTGGGGATGGGAGTTGGGGTTTTCTAGGAAAAAAAACGACATATATTAAAGTTAGGCATTCCCCGTTCCAGTTAACTTCGCTGTTGATGCATATGAGCCTCTTAAACATGGAGACTGGTGTTTTTTTTTTTTAAAACACATTTTTTAAATGTTTTTAAAATCTAAGGTCTTGTCCTGGCTTCATATACTTACACAGTGAGTTGTCTATCACTGCATCAGGGCCTCAATTTTCACTTTCAATACACTGTATATGCTAATTTATGTACAATTACATTATCAGACACAGAGCAGAGGTGAATGTTGTTTTATCACTGCTAAGAATATTATTGTGAAATTATCAATATCCTGATTGCAGCAACACATTTCTTTAAATACCTGATCCTGAACTTACGCTGCCTTCTGATACGATCAGAAATTATTTGATGTATAAAATTACAGCGGGTTTGATGACTTCACTTGTCTTTGCTGTGAACAGATATTCCATTTCTGCAGCAGCTTGTATTATTTGTGCATTTTTTTATACTTCTCACACTGAATTAACTTACATTAGTGGAAGAGCTTCAATCTGAGTCCTTCAGTCCCAGCAGTTTGCAGACCGCAACTTTTGGTTCGGATGTGGGAGGGCAAAACCTAAATAAACAAACCTAAATAAATCCTCTGTCCCCGGATCTTGGCTACCCTGCCTCCACCTCGGCCGAGCACCCGGCGCAGTCGGGAAGTTTCCCTGCCACTTCTCCTCCTCCTCGCTCGGGCATATGGTGCAGGTAAGAGAAGGAGCCTGCACATATTGTTTCTGTTTGCGAAGGAAGTACACCCTGCACTTTCCCCGAACATAAATTCAGCCAAAGTGGTATGTCATTAATCAGGTGCAGAATCTGGAAAAATCATACAGCGACTTTGTGTCTTATATTAAAAGCAGCAACTTACGGCTGGTTAGTTTGTTTATTGAAAATGTTTTATTAACACTGTACCTTGCAGAATGTGAAGAATAGGACAGAATGAGATTATTTCGCCATCCGCCTCCAGCTCAGATTTTCTGCATAAACAATTTGGATCATGAACTGTAAAAATACACGTGTTGGTGCCGTAGCCTACATGGAGCGTAAGTCTCTCAGATCATGGGGAATGGTAAAACACAGTACCAGGTATTTCCAGACTTAGAAGGGTTCCTCGCATAAATCTGAGTCAAAGATTAAACTCAAGCTTCATAAAGCTCACCTGGCTTTCTCTATAGTGCTATGAAACAGCACCCTGGCTTCTACGTATTTGGCTTTGGATCAGGTGCGGGTGCTTTGCGGTGGAGTCGCAGGAGAAAGTCTCTCCCGGTCCAGCATCATCCCAGCCCCGGTGCTTCAGAGCGGAGCAGAGGCAGCAGCCCCCCAAACGCACACGCGTGCAAGATCCCTCATTTTTCCTCCGCTGATAATTGCCTATTAACATAATGCAAATTGAAACCCCTTTCCTAATGCTAGAGCCCCGGTGCACAAAGATTTTCTTGCTCCATTAAAAAGACAATTCTGCCCGGGCAGTAATGGAAAACGTCAAACCCAAATAGGAAAGTGGGTGCCTCTAAGTATTCCATATTTTACAGGAATATGTTTTAAATGAAATACTGCCTGACAGATAAATTACATTGGCTTTGCATACGTACCCGGCTGATTTAGTGCTACCAGCAGTGCAGATGGTTGGCGACAACTTTGTAGGTGCTTAAACATCTTAGTACACGAATGCAATTTTTGCACTAATGCAAACCACTTGTGGAATGACCCCTACTATGTAATGTTTTCCGTTGAGAGAACTGATTTGGACTTACAGAGAAAAAAGTAATCTACAAATTACTTCAGGTAACCTGTAGCCTTTAAAAAGAAAAGAAATGCAATTATATCTGCTCTCTGCAACCACAGTTTAATGAAAACAGAAGACTGAAATGGTCTTTCTAAGTTTCAGAACTTACAACAGGTCCCTGCTTATTAACAGAGCAGTTGTACTAGCAATTTGTTTTTGTAATTATGTTCTTTGTGGTCTACACAGTTTTCAAATAGTGATGCAAAAAGGACAGCTGGAAATACTGCTAGTTGCTTACCTAATCCCCAGTGAGAATAAAAACAGATAACAGTAAATGAGACTGTATGTAGGAAGCTAAATTAACAGTCAAAGCTGAGATTTTTTTAAAGACACAGTATACTTCAATGTATGCCTTAAAAGATGGAGATGAAATGTATTAAATATCAGTAGGAATACTCGGCCCTTTGATTACATGAATGAGGAGCAGAGCTCATTCCCTGGCTTAAAACACTCCAGTCTCGTACAAAGCAAATAATGAGCTTGACCACAAAATGCTGATATTTCCCATGCAAAAAGTGAACACCGAGGCAAAATGGTTGCTGATGGAGTAACGCTGGTTCTCCTTTCCAGGCTTATGTTTATTCTCAAAAGAAACTGCACAGATTCATGTTTAAACTGCGATTTGAATAGGCTTCAAAGACGGTCACTTTTCTAGTAGCAGCATTTTACCTGGCAGTGGGGAGCTGTGCACGCATCCTGGCGTGAGATGGTGAGGCTGAGTCTCACGGGAGGCCTGGAAATATTCAGTTTTGAAGAAACTCAGCCAACTTTAGAGAGCCTGGAAATATATAAATTCCACCTCAAGGTTCGTACAGCCACACAATCGGTCTTCGCTCAAATATCCTTCCTTTGGTTTTCTGAGCTCAATTTTCCTTATTTCATTTTAATTTGCAAGAATTGTGTTGGTACTTGCCATCAGTATCTAAATCTCTTCAAAGCTTCAGTGTTGAAGGACAGAGGGCACCTGTAGCTGCACGCTATGGATGCCCCTTCCCTCCGTGAATCAAGGGCCACCAAGGCTTTCAAATTTTAGATTAACAAGGATTTTACTTGCATTTGCGTAACTAACTAGCGAGCCAGGCTACTAGTGGGTATCAATCAGCATTTCATTATGCCATTTTGCATTAGCTGAGGATGTGACCTGCGCTATTCCCTCCTGCAAAGCAACATCTCGTAGCTGTCATTTCATTGAAGCTATAAAGGCAAATGCATGATGGAGCGGGGAGCCGACATTTGCTAGGGGAAGCTCGCAGGAGCAGCGGGCAGCTCCCAGTCCTGTGCCCGCAGCCTCCCCGCTCGCCGCAGAGGAAAGCAAAAACCCTCAGCGCTTGTGAACTTCGTTTCCTGACATCCACTTTCTTCTTGAATATTCCTCCCAGATCTAGGAGTGAAGAGCTCGGCTGCAGAAAATCCAAATGCACAAAGCAGACCCGACAGGAAATTCGCATTTTACCAAAAGCAAGAGCCAAGTGAGATCACTTGTGCCGCACCTCATGCGCTGGCTGCAGCGTGGGTGCGGCGGGGTTTTGCAAGGCAAATCTGGGGTCAAACAGGTCCAAGGGCTGCGTTTAATGTCCTGATTTGGAACAAACTGAAATCAAAGAAAAGGCTGACCTTGGTTTAAAGGAAGGCCCTGAAAGAGTGCCTTTAAGCGTATTATTTTCTGAACGTGTCCAAAAGATCAGTGAGAGCAGTCGCCTTGGAAAATGATTCCTTGCAGTTCTGCAGTGGTTCTCTGCAGTTCCAGGTGCTATGAGGAGTACCTACAGGACTTACCTGTTAGCTGCAGTTCTATACCCCCAGCTTTCTCTAACCAAATGCATCCGTTCCTCCTTATCCTGATAGTTAATAAATGATCTGCTAAAATAATTAAAATCCCTCCACTTCCCTAGAGATGGGGAGGAGAGTGCTTGCTCCTAGACTGTAAAATTTGGCTGTGTGGGAAAGGGGTCTTTCATGGGTTTTTTTTTTAGTATTGAGGGAGCCAATATGAAGTGCATTGTATTTTCCTTGAGGACTGGGTTTGCTGTATCTGAGGCCAGGTAAGAAAAGAACAAGAGGAAAGCCACTTGATTTTGTGCCTGGAGCTAAGCGGTTCAAGGCCAGAGTAAACACAAAGCAAATGAAAAAAAGCGTGAGAGAAGAGAGGTGCTGTGATTTAGCAATGAGCAGAGCTTGGAAGAGCCAGAGGCTCGGTTGCCTCCCCCCGGGGATGCCTGGGCTGCTATACCCGCTGGCTCTGCCCATCTTCCCGGCTCCAGGCAGAGCCGTATCCCGAGCCAATTTTCATGTATTCCAGGGATGCTCCGTCACAGGTTGTTTCCAGCTCCGTCCCGCTGCACCGTGCCGGTAGTAGCTGGGTGTTTCTGATCACCTCCACAAACCTGGCAGTGTTCCACCTCTCGGTCTGACTCCAGATGGCAGGATGAGGTTTCCTTGGTTTGATCTGTACTACAACAGACTTTTAAACAGTGTTTTGTTGCGACCATTTCCAGTCCTGAGCTGAGCTCCGCTCTCAGAAAGATCACTGCTCAGAGTAGCAAAAAAAAGCCCCCCCAAACTGTTGAGAATTGAATGTCAGTGGCTCGGGGAGGCTACATTTGAGGTCTGGTTCTTGTTTCATCTCTGCGTATTTTGGGGGTATGTCTGATACAGAGATATCTGAATCAGATATGCTGGAGATACTCAAAATTTGCCTGGACAAGACAACCTGATCTAGTTGGATCTGCTGTGAGCGGGAGGTGGGACTATACAACCTCTAGACATCCCTTCCAATAAAATTAGCAAAACCTAAAAATCCAGTATTGATAGTCTTAAAAACTGACTTGTGAGATATGAACTTCAATCATATACCTTATACCAGCAGGTATAAGCTATAGATTATGCACAGCAATATAAAATCCCCAAAAGGCAGGCTTATTCTGGATATTTAGTCCACCGAGCTGAACTATTAAGAACACTTTGGGGAAAAAAAAGAAAAAAAAACCCATACAATTTTCTTTCCTCTGAACTAACGTAACCAGAACAGAAACAGTCAATAGTCATAGAGGATGGTAGCTCCAGAAGAAAGGCAGTCTGGATATTCAAAGTGAAAAGGATTTTCAGGATTATAGACCTATTTCTCGTTTCCTCCTTGCTTGCAGCTCCCCCACAAAAGGGAGGTGGGAAGCAAAGGTGGCTTCTCCCGCCCTCTGGTTAAGGAACTGGTCGAAGTGCAACAACTGCTGAAGTTTCAGCCTACAAAAGCTAATGCACAACCCAAATAATACTCTGCAGTTGGACACCAGCACAATTTTCAGGGAAACCTTTTGCTGGCAGTATTAACCATATTTCTTACTTCTCTATTGCAGCCTCCAGACCATGATACTGCTGGTTTGCTAAACAAAATCTGAAATCACAGTCCCGTAACACAGACAGAGCTTGTTCTAAAGGGATGGGGAGCTGCTAACACGTTAGTGTGGCATTATGCATCTTGTTGCACATGCCACCAGGTAGTCTTAGGATGTTTCTGAAGTCCTTCAGTGGCTCCAAATTTGGGGGCAGACCGAGACTTCTCAATATTTTTAAGACCGTTGTAGGAACAAGAGCAATAGTGTGTTTGGTCTAATAGCAAAACTCAGATGTAAGGAGCGTTGGGGAAATTTAATGGCACATACACTTTCTACTTCTTTCGCTTACAGACACTTGCAGCCGACTCACTCTGATCTCGTTGGGCCTGCTCTGAGCAGGAGGGTGGGACTCCTTTTGTTTCCCAACCCCACAAGTCACCGTCTGGCTTGCCATTTCTCCTATCTGCCCACAGCACTTCATAGTTTTTCTGGCTTTCATCTTTGCATCGGAGGTCCCCAAGGCTGCGGGGCAGGAGTGATGCAGGGGTTGTGGTGTAGGCTGTATGCTCTGCGGACATTTCTAAGCAGAGCTCAGTTGCCTGCACCCCTGAGACTTTCTTCTCCTGT
The DNA here is from genome assembly GCF_018139145.2 of Gymnogyps californianus. Taxonomy (NCBI): domain Eukaryota; kingdom Metazoa; phylum Chordata; class Aves; order Accipitriformes; family Cathartidae; genus Gymnogyps; species Gymnogyps californianus. The sequence goes on along the minus strand of NC_059476.1, from coordinate 2,510,930 downwards.
GCTTTCCTGCCGTTTCTGCTGTCTGTCTTCTCAGCAGTCAGGATATATAGTTTTGACCCTCAGTGTCAGTCCATGTGTGCAAGGAAAAGGCAGGAGAAGTCAGGATGGGAAACACCTCCCCAAATTACTCAAAGTCTAGGCTGGATTCTTTGTAGGGAACTCAAACTCAAACTCAGGTGTGATCCTCACCCACAGGAGGTCATAGTCATTATAAAAATCTGTAAAAAAATGTTGAGCAGGAATAGTCTGCGTGGCCGAGCTGCAGAGCGAGCCCCGTCGCAATGCCTGGGGGGGGGCTCGGCGTCCTTCACCCGCTGCCTGGATCGGACCTCCGTGTGCTGGCGAGCGGGGAGCCGCGGGTCAGGATGCGCTCAGCGTTTCCCATAATGAATCCCCTCGGCGCTGGCAAGACCTGAGCCCTATCCCCGCGGCGGGGGACTGCTACCCCGACAAAATTAAAGAGATCAGATTTACAAGGAGGATAAAGCCGAAATGTCCCCCGAGGCAGCGTGCCTGCTGCCACCTTGGAAAGGGCTTGGGGACGGGCTCTGCGGCTGAATGCTGGGGGGGGCTGCTAGCACCAGGGGAGGGTTCGTTCCCCCCCGCCCCAGCCTTTTCCCACGCAGAAGCAGTGTGCCATCTCCCCCAAACGTAGCCTCGCTGGCAAGCGCGATGCCAGCATCTGCGTGCCAGCTCTGCAGGGCTGTGCGTGCCGCTTGTGATCCATCTGCAGAAGGCAGCCTGTGCCAGTGGCTGTGCGCAGGGTGGGCTGCGCCGGGGAGGCCATTAGAGGAAAAAGTCCATAGCATAATTAAAAAACATAAAAAACCATGGGTTTTTTTGCTACCCTGATTTTTCCCTCTTCAGTTTAAAATTCCCTATTGGCTTTAATCAAACTCAGGCGAGATTCATGAGCTTGGTCAATTCAGGGATTTTTTTGGGGAAAAAAAAAAAAAACAGGTGCTTTCTTTTTTTTAAAACCAAAGGGAAAAAAGGGGATTTTTTTGCCAAGCAGGTTTTCCCAAGTTCTCATAGCTCTACATTATGTGGCTCTGTGTCTGGAGCAGGCTCCAAGCCTGACTTCCAAACGACCTGGAAGGGGTCCTAAACCAATGTGGCTGCAGGCAAGTGGGAGCTTAGCTCGGCGGATAGCTGCAGCGCTGGAGGAGACAGACAGGAATCCCGAACTGCAAAATCTACTTCACCTCCAAAAGGCAGAAAAACTCACAGACTCTGAGCTTGGAGTTTTAAAGGTATTTAGCGACATTGCTTTCCTGGAGATGTCTAAGTAAGACTCAGCTTAAAGCCCCTACTAAAAAAAAAAAAAAATGAAGTTATTCTATCATCTTGTTATCTCTGTGAAAAAAAAAAAAGTGGTAAATACATGACAACAATTGCTTTTTACCTTCCCATCACTCCAAATATTGAATCTAGCCATAATTGAGTCCCAGATGGTGAAGCATTTAACTTCATTTTCTAACCTCTTTTGGGGCTCAGTTTAATTTATAAAGAGGTTACTCTCAGGACAGATCACGCGACACGTAAGTGTAAATTGAACCAGGTATATCTGTGATTTACTAACTGGGTGACCTGCAAGCTCAAAAATAGTAGTCCTCTAACACACGTTGCAGCGGGACAGAAGTTGTGAGTGTGCGTTGGAAGCCTGTGAGAGGGCAGGGATCGAGTCCAAAATCTTAAGGCTTTCCTTGCCTGTAGTGGTAGCACATCTCATGGCTTCTTGCTACCTCTCCTCTGAGCTGTACAAGCAGCGAGCTCAGGTTTCCTCTCTGTTCACGGCCTTAGCCTTGGCCTGGAAGTGAATTTCTTCAGTAGTCACTGTGACAAACACCGTTAGCTCCTCCAAGTTCAGAACAAGCAGTACTTCCACTTTTTCTTCTCCTGCTGCAATAATTCAGCACGTCACCCGGCCTTACTGATGCCCGTTGAGCTGAGTATGCACCAGAGCTGGAAAGCCATCCTTATTTTCCCACTCTTTTTATGCTTCTGTAAGTATTGCTTCCCGCGTCAGCTTCTTCTCTCTCGACACACCTTGGTATTGGGATGGGGCACTGCATCATCCCCTGCGTGCTGCCCCGCCACGTAGAGCCACCATAGGCTCCTCTGCCCGGCTCAGGGTCCTTGGGCATCTTTACTCCCCTGCTCCTCAGGGTCGTGATACCAACAGCAGCACGTGCGGTCACCCCACTAGTTCCAAAAGCCAGAAATTTTCGCCGTATCGGGCCAATGTACACCATTTTGAATAGATGCCCATCATGAAATGAACAGTAAACTCAGGGCAGAGTTGGTGGGAAAGCACCCTCTCTCCTTCATTGGCGCAGGGTTCGTGCCTAGCAGAGCTCTGAAATAAAGCTTTTCAAGAGGAGACTGGGAACCTCCTAGCTGTTTCCCAGATGAAGAAAGAGTGACCAATGACTTCACTGCAAATGAAAGAAGAGGAACGCATGCCAGGGAGAGATGGTGTACGCAATAGAGCTGTTTTCTGCTCGGCCGCTATTTTATTGTAGCTTTTGGAACGCACCAGCGCTGCAGTTATTAATTTATTATTATGTGAATTCCAGTTGTTGATCGTGTGCTTTACCCATGAACAGAAAAATAGCCACTTGCTGAGGCTGAGAGTCAATGAATTTCAGATTTCCTCGTGGAAGACCGTCCACCCGAGCTGGCGCCGGCGGGGGCTCGCGGCACACGGCAGGACGATGCCTACGGCATGGGGAAAGGCGACTTGCAGTTTGGCAGGGGACCGGGCTGGATTGCCACAGCTGGGGGGAGCTGAAGAGCTGCTGAAAAGGGCTTTGGTTTAAATAAACGTCTTCCTCTAAGGCAGGGGTAGGGTTTTGTGTCGGGGAAGGGGGAGTGCAAAGAAACGGCCATATGTTTTAGGCCAGTCATTATAAATTACACCCACTCTTGCCTCGGTGCTGTGTCAAAGATGAAGTGAGCGTGTTTTATTAGTAACAGAGATAAAGTCGGGCTCTCGGCTCCGTGGGATAGGAAAAGAGTGGCTGGCTAGTGAGGTCTTCCCAGCATCTCCTCCAGATAAGCCCGATTCTGCCACCCTTGAGCAGCACCTTGATCTGGTATTTTGCAAGACGGCAGACCCTGCCCCTTTGGTTTTCCCTGTCCAGTGTTCATACTTGATGTTTAAATCAATTACATAGACATTTAAGTCTCTTTCACATGCCAGCACATGGCCCTTGTAAGCCTTCAGGGTTGGGGGCGAGGAGGGGGGGTGTTGGCTTTTGCGAGCAGTATGTACATTAATTCCAACGTAAAGAGCTGCAGTAAATCACTTAATGCCTGAATCAAGTTAGTTGTTGTTGTTTTGGTGAATTGGGACCATATTTGGGACTATAATAACCTAATAATGGACAGTGCAGGCATAGACCACACTGTAAAGTATATTGTAGGGGAATATGGTAATAGTCTGAAATGGCAATTCTCCTAAATAAATAGCACATCAACTTACTTAAACCTAATCATAAATGGGACAAATTGGACCCATGTGCAAACAGAAACCTGAGCAGAACGCAGGAGTTAAAGAAGCCATTGTTTCCCAGCCTGACCCTGGGCAGAGAAAGCCTGTGTCAGGTTACATCTGTTAAAATGATTCTAATGCCAGCCCAGTATTTTAATTATAAATATATAAAACATTTAATAAGAAGACATTCTGGGCTTACTAAGCCTTTAAAAACTGGATGTGGGCGGAGTGGGTAGAATGGTATTCCATGTGCCCCAGACAGAGTGCCAGCGTATAATGATTGAATGTTTTCCTGTAATAAATTGAAAAAATCTGGTTTGTAAGAATGGATCCAAATCACTTGGCATTAGAAAGGTAATTTGTTACCTAGCTTCCTCTTGGAAACGGACTGCTTCCAAGTTTGCTGGAACTTAGTTTCTAGGGACTGCGATGTCCAAAAAGAGAAAGAAAGAACAACCAGGTTGCTTATGGCTCTGATGTTAAAACACACACACACACGCACACACACACACACACGTGTGCACACACACACAAGCTGTTTTTTCTGCCTCCTTTTTTTTTTTCTTCTCAGTTTTTCAGTCCTCCCTCTCATGGCTCCAAACACAAGATTCAGCAGCCAAAAAAGAAAAAAAAGAGGTTACTCAGGACAAAAGCCAGATCTATAGCCACCTTCTTTGTACCTTTCCAAATCTCAAGCCTGCTTAATTATGATTAATTGCCACATGGATAATCAGATACAGTTTCAAAAGGTTGGAGATGACAGTCCAAGGACACCAGGGAAGAAGGAAGGTTCGCCTTTGTTACAAGCAAAAAAAAAAAAAAAAACAGGTCCCTTCCTCAGCCCATAACCTTTTCTTATTTTAACAATTCCAAACGGAATTAATACCATCAGTATATTGTTCCTGCTCCTGGGAATTGAACTTCAACTGTACAATTTCTGCAGCTGTCAGTTTTTTCAGCCCTCCTGTCAATAACGCAATGTTGGGGTGCCCTTCTTCTTGAATGAAAGCAGTTTCAAGTTTCTGCTTTATGTCTGTGCTTTCTGGGTGGTGTGACATGATGAGAAAGTATAAAAAATAATAACAGCAGTTAAAAAGCTTCCACTCTTGACTTAACTGGATCAAATGTAATAGACTACAGTCTTTTCTCCTGATTTCCTTTGCTTGTTTTAGAAAACATTGTGAAAAGTGCAGGAGATTTTGTCTTGCCAGCTCTTTCCTCCATTTAAAATCCCTTTGGCTAAGTCAAGGATCACAGTATGTCATTTCCAGCCTAACAGAAGTGCTGGGCCTTGTTCAGCTCCTATTACTAGGAGGCAAATCCCTAGGTTGCAGGCGCCAGTGTTTCTGCGTTTGGCTCCTTTCCCAGTATTGTTTCCTTCATTACATTCCAGAGTGCCTCTCAGCCAGTTAATGTTTGCACTGGGAGGTCCAAATATCCAGCAATCAGCACTGAACTTTTCTCTTTTTGTTGAGAATTGCAGGTTTCAAATGCAATCACTGGCTTTAAAGAAAAACTTACAGGTGAACACAACAGCACTAATTTCCATTTTATTCACAAACAGTTATATTTTCTGCAGTTTCTCCATATGCACTCGTAAAACGCTTTCAGAAAATGTCTGGCTTTTTCAGAGCTTGTAGGGGCTGGAGTTGTTTTACGGATTTGGGGGTAAACGCTGCCCTCCGCGCACCTCTCCCACGCACACCGCCGCACATTAGCACAGTCACTCCCATGCTCAGGCAGTCTCTCTGAACGTTATTCCTAATAATGCAATCGCAGTCTTATTTTTATTAAAAATGTAGTGAGCTGAAAATGGATGCAATAATTTGGATCACGTGAAGGGTCAAAATGTTCGCACAGGCTTACGCCTCGCTCCTGTGGGCGCGGCGGGGTGGGAGGTTTGGTTTCTAAATTACTTTTGGTGTCATTTAACTCTTAAGAGTAAGGGCAAGTTGCAGCCTTTTGTACTGTTTGCATCCAAGGCACCGGGAAGCATGGAGGGGATTCATGCTCTGGGTTTTCCATGAATATTGATTTTCCCGTATGTCTGACCGGGGGTGGCTTTGGGTGGCTCCAGGGGCTCCACCAAGACGCATCCAGGACGGGTGGTCACCTCTGAGAGCAGCACCCCTATTCCCCTGCCACCAGAAACTCCTGTAAACAGCGAGAAAACTTTCCGTACGCTGACAGAGGATGAGGCCCTTTATTTTCAGAAGCTGTGTCAGGCTGTACCTTAGGCAATTTGAATGGTACTATGGGAAGACTTTTGATAAGACAGCCCTGTATAGGTTGCTTTCTATGGGTTTACTATCAAGTTTCAAGAACTAGCCATGGGTCATAGGCTTGATTAAGCAATTAAAAAAGTCCGTGATATTTCCTGGTGGGGAAAGGAAAAAAATGTACTGGTTGGGAAATCCTCAGTGTTTTCCGTAAAGCCTCCAGCTATGCTTCCACCCATGATCATATGTCATATGGATGGTGTCATAGCGTCCTAAGGGTGCTAGCTCACAGCGATGATATCGAATTCATGGAAGTGTATATGCTCAGAGAGAATACTAATGTTAACTCAGTCTAAATAACAACACTGCCAAAGGAGGAAAGCAAAAGATGAAATACAGTGGATTTCAGGAGGCAACAAGCTCTCATTTATTAAGATCACAGGCATTTTACAGGTTACAAATCATAAAGCAGAAATAACTTTATAATATACAGGTCAGGAATGTGCCTGGGATATTGAGGAACTATTTCCTTGGCAATAATCTGCCACAGATAGTCAGAAGCGTGCATTTGCTGGCACAACAAATCATTGCTGATTAATTTTGTCTGCCTTTGTCTCAGGGAAGCAACAAGACACTTCACTGTGTATTTTGTACTTACTCCACTTCCGCGCTATTCTTTCTCAGTGCATAATTTTTTGCAAGACAGGCCAAACACAATACTCTTTGTTGTTCCTCTTTGACATCGTTTTTACCTGAACACAGCCTGCCTGCACTCGGGGCGGTTAAGTGTGCAAAGCTGAGGTCCAGCCTCCCGTGGCAGCACAAGCTGGAGGCTGACACCGGTCCGAGCCCACCGGAGGATTTGTTCGGTCCCCGGGAGGAGCAGGGGAGAGGAGCAGCCCCTCTCTGCCACCGCTGGAAATGTGGCCGCCTATGCAACTGGTGAGGAGGTTGTAGAAGGGTACCTTCACGACGGACACGGCAGCAGCAGCAACAACAAACTGGGAACTTTTTCCTCTCTGCTGGCACCCAGGGACAAGTCCCAGTGCGAGTTGTGGAAATTACTGCAAGAATTAAAACTGAAGTTTCTCAGTTGAGGGGCAGCAAAAGCAGGGCCGGATGCAGCTGCGAAGTCACGGGAAGGACTGTATGGCACCGCGGCATCTCCCCCCACGCTTTATTTATTGCATCCTAGAGCCAGCCGGGCTGGATGGTGGTCTGCCTCATCGGTCTCACGTAGGAACTTCACAGCATCCCCAGAAGGACAATAGATATGATAAATGCCAAAGGCAATGTCAAAACCCATAACTTTCCTAACATTAACTTAATATTCACAGCTATTAAACATCAACAGATCAGAAATGGAGTATCTCCAAAGCAGGTGTAAGCTTCTGCGGGCTCCCTGTGCCGTTGGTGTAAGACAGCCACACGTGTTATCTTTTCTGAGTGTGCTCTCTACTTTCCCGAAGTTTCTGCGTTTTGATAGAGATTCCCAATTCCATATTGGTTATAACGAACCACTCTGAAACGGGCTGTGGGAGAGACTTTTCAAGAAGTGAGATAGGTGTGGTAAGGCAGGGCTCAGGAGAAGCCAGGCAGGCAGGTTTCACTGCTGTGACAGACAAACACGGAGCAGAAACATCCAGAGGAGGGAAATTTCCGAGATTTGTTCATCAGTGAAGGGCATTCCCACAGGAGGAGGTGGGGGGATGAATAGTGCCTGTGCAAAACCGTAATTGCAAGCTAACCAAAATGTTTTATTTAACGGTTTGTGAGCTCTGTTAGATTTGGAGAGAAGGATGACTTCTGTTGCTCCCCATCAAAGCCTCAGATCCCCTCCATAGCGTGCAGATTCCTCAGTTCACAAGAAGGGTGAGTAAGAATTGGATTTGGGGGAAAAAAAGTGGTAGCACCAAGCCCTCCTGCAGAACAAGATCTGGTGATATAAACCACGCACCGTCTGCAGAGAGTGTGTATTTAGGGCATGACGGTTCAGCCCTTTGAGCCCTTTGGTCAATACATTTGTGGGGGCTTGTGCCGTCCCAGAGAGGCTCCTGGGCTTGACTTTGCCTCCTTGGCTGAAGCTGAGTTGGTTTTGCTTGTCTCAGATACGGCAACATCTCCCAAAGTCTCCCCCCACCCTCCATATCTCCCAAATGAGAGAAATCTAATGAACCCCAACCCTGGGCGCTGCTGCCCTGAGAAGCGTTGGGTGAGGGAAGCCTCCGCTGCCGTCGTGGGTGACTGCAGCAATTCCCGGCGCTCCTTCTTGCATCGGGATAGTGGAGGAGATTTTCATGGAAGAGATTCCTAACTGGGGCTGATAGAAACCTGGAGAGGTGGCTTGTTTCTCTCTTTACTTAATTTATCTTCCATGTGATTGAAGTCATCATGGAAAATAGTATTGCTATTACGGCTTCTGTTGTCAATGCTCGCCTCCTATTTACATTCCCCGAGCTCCCACCTTCATCCTCATCGCTTTCTCCCTTCAGAATTATAACCAAACCAAAACCAATGTGTTCATAACGTTTTCTCCAATTCCAAAAAAACCCGAAAGAAAACAAACAGCTAGCAGATGCTGATTTTCTCACTTAGCTGCACATATTTTATAGTAATTCTCTCTGATTTTCTCCCAAGACACCCACCTGACCTTCCTTTCTCTCTAGTCTCTCCCAGTAGTGGCCAAACGCTGCTAATCGTCTAAGATTCAGCCCATGGAAATAGGCTGCAACTAAGAGAAATTTACTCTTTGACCTTAACGCCTTCGCGTACACAATAGAGACCAAGAAATGTCTTTGCTAAAAGGAATGCATTTTTCTTGGCAAAAACTGATTCTTAGACCAAACCAAATTAATGCTCTGAAGAGAAATTTCTTTTGCTGTTTCACAAAAGCAACACAAATAAAATAAAGGCAGTTCAGTGATTTTAGAATGAAGAACGACAAAATACATTTTCCAAGAATTTTCAAGGAACTAAAAGTGGAACATCGTAAATATTTTTGCTTCTCTCTGTGTGACTGAAAGTGATTTACAAGCAAGAATTAATTTTTAATTAATGCATTGCGATGAAGCAGGGATTAGTTAGCCCAGAATTTTTCAAAGTTGTCCGTAGACAATTGAGTTGGGGGAGCATCTCCAGAGCGCATCTTTTTCCCATTTCTGGTGGGAGCCAAAAATCTCTCTGGTAACTAAAACAATAATCTACGGAGAAGAAAGTAAGTTTGGAAAACTGTTCCAATGAATTTTAGCTGCCTTTGTTATCTGAAAATAAGGAGGATCCGAGCAGTCAGGTTTTCGTGCATCACCAAGTGCTTTGCAGGGTATCAGTCAGCCATGACCAGTTCAGGCACATTTTTAGCTGGACGGGCTAAGATGCAGCGAGCTGAAGTGAAGTGTCTTGCTCACACACCAAGTCTGTTGCAAGACCTGGGAACAGAACTTTTCTGCTTTTCCCATCCACAAAGAGCAAAGCTTATATTTTTCAGTCTAGATTACTATTTTCTTTTTCAGATTAAGGAAAACAAAAATGAGAGAGAAAGAAAACTGGTGACTCATTGCAGTTTCTTTGCTGAAACACAGCTGCCCTTGTCACAGGAACATGATTCTTAGAGCCTGCATCCAAAATTTATTGCAAAATAAAACTGAAACTTTTAAAAACAACCAGGCTAAATGATGTTTCTAATTCTTTTTTAATATGTATTTGTGAGTGTAGGTCCAGGCTCCAGCCAGGATGAAGGGTAGGACTGGAAACTTGAGAGAAACTAAGTGCTTGTGAAATTTTCAGACGAATTTTGCAAACCCACGCAGACTACATTGGCTGGACAAGCTTCAAAATCAGTATGCGCTTTTTAAAGCTTTGATGCTTCTGGACCTTCTGGGATTCCTTCAGTGGCAGGTCAATATAACAACACCCACACTACCACTCAAAAGTAATTTTGCATTTTTTCTCTGCTATTGTTTTTGAAAATGGGCAATAAGTCCTGAGTTCAATGATCCCAAATCAGGAAATAAAAGGACTATGTACATGTGTAAATCTACTCCTAACTTTAGTGGTACAACCTCTCTATTCTAGGAAAAACTTTCCCTGTTTTGCTATGATCTTTCTGCTTTCAAAACACCGAGACCTTATGTCTGGCTTGCTGAACTTTGAATTGCCACGTCTCTGACATTAATAATTTACTCATTAGCCTAGTGCCACACTTCTTCAAATGAACTTACACCTTGGGGATAAACCTGCCTCATTCAGGAAACCTGTTCAGAAGTGGCGTTTGCTGGATGGAGAATTATCTGATAAGCCTAAAGCTTGAGCTGCTTCTTAAATAAGAATAACATGGTTGGCACTGCACAGTGCCTCAAAGAGAAGGGGAAAAAAGTATATAAGGGAATCAAGACGAGGAGTGCTTGTGAAGTGGCTTTTACTCATCCTGAGTAAAATAGAAGGAAAATTTTGCTATGTAAGCCAAGCATGATTGATATTTGCAACCTCCCCTTCATTTAATAAGCGAGCTCAGTAAGAAAAACGTGCAGAAGGAGTACAGGGAGAGAGTGCAGAGGAAAGTGGGAGATGGGAGGGAGAGAAAGATGACCTGGTTTTGCTTCCAAGCTAATTTTACATCACTTTAACTATATTTAGATACATTTTTATTTAATAGGGTTGCAACTGTTGGACTGAGATTTTTATTGTTGTTTTCTGAGTAATTTAAATTTCCAAGAGTTGGTGGTTGTTGGTTTTTTTTTCCCTAAGACTTCGTGACCTTCTTCCATGAGTTTATTTTAGATATAGTGGAATGTCCCAGAGAAAATTCCAAATGGTCCTTAATATATGAAATGTTTCCAGAAAGGAGAAATTCTCAGTGGACTATGAAACTATTTTTCAGTCACGGCGTATGGCACACAAACCACATCTGAGTTTTTTTCAGTAGGAAACTATTGCCCAGTGGGTTAAAAGAAAATAAAGGATAACGGGATTTTTCTGTAAGGCTGGAGCCATTCACAGGGGTTTCCTCCCCACTAGATGTCACTGGAACTGTTTGAAATGTTTGGAACAAACAACCCCAATTTCCCCAGGTTTTGAGCTTTCTTACAAACGTGAGACTTGGAGCAAGTTGCTTTCAAGCTCTGCCTCAATGAGCCTTGCAAGGGAATCCGGACTGATAGGTGGTTAATCATGCGATGGATTTGGGGAAAATGCAGGTGAAACTCATGAAGTTTGGCCTTGTGCTTGGAGGTTTTGTCCTTCTTTGGGAAACCCAAATGGAATCAAAGAAAATACCTGGACACAGTCGCCATTTGGCTGGGAGGTCTTCAAAAAAAGGGCAAGGTCCTGCAGAAAATGTGTCGCACCTTCTCCTGAGTCAGCAGTGGCCCAGTGCTGGGATGGCCACGCCATGAAGCACAGCTAGGGTTTGGGTGGTCATCTAATCCATCATAAAATAAAAAAAGGAATTCTGACAACTTGTGTCATGAAATTTTCCATGGCTGTCCTCCTCAGCAGTCCTGATGTTCACCCCATGCCGTTAAGGAAAGCAGCTCCTTCTCAGATTATTAGGTCTACTATTAAAATTCTCCCTGTAGTTCCAATTGACTACAGGAATCTTCTTCCATTCTTATTCAAAATTCAGTTTAGTGTGATTATGTGGCCATGCATCAAATATGGCAGTATAATATGTCCTTTCATCTACTTGCCATAATACATCCCTTTTAGTGCCACATAAATCCCTGAAAATATTGCTGTCTTCTGCTCTTGAGATTCTTCATGTGCCTCTTTGCCTTACTGCCTTCCTCTTCTATTGTTTCTCCAAGCTGAATTAATTCACTTTTTTTTCCCCAACGTCGCTGCTATGCTCTTGCTACTGCTCCTGAGCAGACACCAGTGAAACAACAGCCCTTCCAGAGCAAGAGAGGAGCCAAGAACAGCCCAGCTGCTGGCACGGCACCCTTCCCGGCAGCGCCAGCGCCTTGGCTCTCCCCTCGCTAGAGGTGGCTGCTCCCAATCGCTCCCTCTCCTCCTGCAAAGGCGGCGGGGAGCAGCGCCTGGCTGGCAATGCCTGCTGTTGGAGCAACGGCAGACGTCCTCGCAGAGCTGAGGAAGCTGTAATTGAGGAATTACGGGAGCCAGCGTGGTGCTCCTAATCCTCCCAGACCAAAGCAGCACCCCAGAAATGACAGCGGGTTTTCCCCTTTGCTGCAGAAGTCAGTGCGTGTGCTGCCGCTGGGAGAGCCACGGGTACGGCAGAGGCTCGGCAGCACTGCCCTGGGTTGCTAAAGAGCTGCTGTATTTCCAGCGACAATTTAACCCATGCATATGAGTTACATTACAACAGGCTGTATTTATTTTACGTGGGTAACTCCAACTGGACACCAAATACCAAGAAGCTCTTTCCATCCACAAAAGTGTAAGCTTTGCACCAACATTGGCATCTGCTGCTTCTTTATTGAAACTCCTTTTTGTAACGCTTTCTCTAGGATTAATCATGTCTTCATCATGTTGGCTCCTTGCCTTGCTCCAGACGGGCGATGGAAGGCCGTGCCCCATGGCAGTGACATGGTCCCACACACCTGCCCGGCTATCCTCCTGTGTTTCACAGAGCACACACTGGCTTTGACTTGTTTAATTAATTAGTAACCTAATTGTACCACTTCAAGCATAACCCCTAGTAGGCATAGTTGACTTATGTGGGGCAAGCACAACAAAAAAGGGTATATTCCCTTACACAACTTCTGTATTAAGTTGTTATTATATTAAGCCAGCAAACTTTCAACCTACTCAATATTCAGTAAATTTAAGAAAATGAATTGAAGCTACTTGCCTATTTTAATATGTCCTCCTGAAGACATTTTCCAATTTTTTTATGGTTTAATTAAAGCCTCATGGCAATGGTATGCTTCTTTCTACCTACTACGCCAGTGGTTAAAAATTACGGGGCTTCAAGTACCCTGCATGTCTTTAATTGCTCTGCTGAAGATAAAAGAGCAGCAATATTTTTATCGCAACCGTTACAGCAGCCAAAATTAAAAATGCCCCTTACCCATGTGAGAGGAGGAAGCCCGTCTCCCCCACCTTGCCCCTGCCCCACACCTGCATCCCACAGCCCCACCGATGCCCAGACCTCAACTCGTGCCCTTCCATTTCGCAGCCCGTTTGGGGGAAAAATTCATTCTGCCTCATGTCCCGACGAGCAGAGGAACTTCCCCGCCCCACTTCTTAACAGTAAAAAAAATAAAGTGTAGAAATCTCTGAGTTAAGAAAGTACTGGAAGAGTACCTTCAGCGCAGGACAATGCAGAGGAAGGTTACAAGTATATTAGGATAAGGGCACCACAATTATATGAAGAAGTCTGGAGAGAAAAGATTACATTGTTCTGACAACAACATTTTTCAAACATTTAGACCTTTAATATCATTAATTTAAAGTACAAGATTAAATATTTTATGCAAATATTAGACAACAGCAAAGAGCTCCGCATATTAGGATTTAAAACAAATTGAAAGCATGCAAGACATATTCATTTCTTAAGCAGTTTAGTTAAAAAATCGGTATTGTCTCTATTAGGATTAACTGACAGTAACTCTTTGTGTTCAAATGGATTTAACTTCACTGTGGTTTGTTTTCCAGATATCATTGTCCTCCAATAATCACGGATAAAGGGAAATGTAAAAGGACAGATCAAGTAAAAATATATCTTCACATCATAAACACAGAATTATGTTTAAATTTCATTACTAAATGGGATTTCAGCTTCATATACCATGCCTAATCCTGCACTATAAAAGATGTATAAAACCTCCTGACAAATTCTAACAGACTTTGTGGAAGTTGCATATATTGATTAAAACATCAAGCAGCTACATACAAACCAATAATGAATTACTTCTTGTTGGAAGATAAAACTTTGTGATATTTAAAATTACAGACTTGAAAGTAAGTAAAATTACCCCTAATTATGCAGAAGGGAGCAACACCTTAGCAGTAAACAAGATAAGCACCTCAAACAGCACTAATAATTTTAATTAACATTTTCTAGTTTCCTTTCACCTCCTTTCAAGGTCATCTGCTACCTTTTCCTGGTACAACATTACAGCACAGTGTTAAAAACTTACTTTCCGTTCCTAATCACATTGATAAGCCAAAAAAAATTACTTTCCAAGACAGATTTTATTTTTTTTTTAATCACTTAATCGTGTGCAAAAGCAAATATTGCATTGTGTAAAACTGTCGGGAAGGTTTTTGCAGTGGATTGCTATCAGAAGTCAGATTCCAGCAGCTGGGATTCAGTCGGTCATTTGGGGCCTGATTCTGAACACCAGAGGCAAAATTCTTCCGGGAGCTCTGCAGAAACCCGTTAATATTTCAGGTATAAATTTAAAAAATTGGATTATACCCAAACTGTTGAATATTCGGATTGTAATCAAAGTTCAAAAGACTCCTGAAGTGTGAACACTGAAAATGAAAATTTGGCAAAATGTGATAATCTACACAGTATTTGTGTTATTTTTTCTTGAGCACCAATTAATAAATGTGTGTTCAAGAGTTATGATTTTGCTAACCTGTTTCTTTTCTTTTCTTTTCTAAAAAGTCCAAAAGTTGGTAGGAAAAGGGCTTTGTTATATCAGTGGGTTTGTTCCATGCCACAAATTTAATGTACGAGGTCACTTGGAATATAATGTGTAGTGAAAGAATCTCATTAGGCTAAAATGAATGTAAAATGTGTCAATTTGATCCAAATGAGAACTGTAGTAAAACCATGTTTGATGTTCATGTGCAATAAATCTTTAACATTTGTCTGTAAAGTATTAGAGAACCCATAGGGAAATCTCTATTTGTGATAGCTGCACATTTTCAATGATTTTTCCTATAATCCTTTGTTGACATTTAGCATAAGGTAACAGAAAAGAAGATCCTAAAATGAGAATTATTACTTATTATTCTAAGGTAAACAAGATGGACACCTTGCATATAGGTTTTTGAGAAAGACAAAAATTATGAAAGCATCCCTCTGTCAGTAGTGGCTGCTCATCTTTCGGTTGCTCCTAGGTGAAAAAGTATGACATCAAAGGTGCCCTACCTGGCCGTTAGTCAATTCAGTGTTAAAACGTCTGATGGCCCCATCCTGCCAGTTGGGTTTTATTTTGATATATTCATATTGTTAATTACTGTTGTATTTCAATTTTCTCTCTAGTATTTTTGTTCATTCATAATAGCTTTATGGTTCAGTGGACCGAAATGACTAAAATGAAAGATTTCCAAGATTTCTTCTGGGAGTAATTTACAAAAGACCACAATTTTTTAATTGCTCCTGATGTTTAGTTCTGGATATCTGGAAGAGGAGAAATCAGCCCAACTCTTTTAGTTGCCACACCAACCGTATCGGATATGTGTTTTTTGATCTCTCTCAATCGCTCCGTTCCTTGCAGCCCACTGTCCCTATTTTGAGGACTGTGTTATAGCAATGCCGTGATGTTTATATTTCTGCAGCTCACACTTGCTTTCGCAAGAGAATTACGAGCTATTTACGTCCTTTGAGGAGGCTCAGGGAATAACGGGTGAAATGTCAGAAACAATTAAGAAAAATGGAGGCAATTCATTTAACCAGTAGAAGAAATACATAACTTTTGCTGAATGACTGAACTTGAAGTGCCATAAGATTGCTACAATATGAGTTCTGGCTCCCGATTATCACGAAGTTTTATAAAAAAAAAAACAACCTTACAACACTCACATGCCAAAGGTTGCAACACAGGCTTTGGCAGGAAGCACGAAAATGCTCCAGCATGGGAAAAGTCTTCGAGCAAACTTGCATCTGTGCTGATTTACGTTTTTACGCCAAAGCAACAGCAGCTTTCTGAAGCCAAGGCATGACTTTATGGCCGTAGTAACAATACTCGCTGGGAAGCTGCGCAGCACCAGCCCAGCCGTGCCCTGACAAACCCTCTTCCCCATCTGCCCCCCAACCACACCAGCCATTTTTTATAGCGTTTGTCCATCTCGTTATTGCTGTGCAGGCCCTTCATCAATAAATGTGGTGTTCTTGGTCGAGTTTTTTTTGGCTTGCAGTCTGCTTTACAAAACCGCTGCATACTTGACAGTTTGCCCTAGTTAAAAATTCTTTGGTCAGAGAAAGCCCGGAGAATGAAACAGTATCTGGTGTTGTAAAATCTTGACCAGATTCTGAAATATTGCCTAAGCCCCTGTCAACTTGAAGGTGATTTCTCCAGGTCATGGTTTAGAGGGGAATTGATGGTACAGTCTGCTGACTGCTCGGTCTGCACTATATCTTTTTCAGAAGTACACGTAGTCACCTTTAGCATTCACCGCTTTCCAATCCTCTCTATTTTTGACAGTACATTTACTTCCATACATAGATTACAAGCTAAACATAGGAAAACCAATCCAGAAAAGAAGCCTATCTGCCTACTGCTTTTTCATTTCTCTATTTCTATCTGAGGGATTATCAATTACCTAATAACCCTGGGAAAAAAATCCACCTGAGGCTGAAGTAGAGATAATAAAACCCAGTGCTACATCGAACTGTTCATCCCAGCTCTCACAGCACTTTTCTGATGGTGTCAGGTCTGCTATCCAGCTTCAGCTGTAAGCTGAAGAAACTGAGGCACAGGCAAATGAAAGGTCCAGCAAGCCAAAGGTAAATTTGATATAAAATACAGATTCCAGTGCAGTGCCCCTCCTGTCTAAACACCCGCAGAGGGACCAAACTCACAGCACGTCTGGCAGCTCTAAAATGAAAACCCATCACTCATGATAGAAAGTCTGTTATACTCTCTATATAGATAGCCTCTTCTGTTACAGTTCCTAACTGAGCTTGCAAATTAAAAGGCTGTGGGTAAACATAAAAATTTTTGAATATTGTCATTATCAGACCAGAGTAATTAAAGTGCTTCCATCAACAAGTGCTTGATAGTTTTAAACATCTGCTTAAAGTCGTACTGAAACAAAACACCAGCTTTGGTATTTTGCCAAATAAGGGTAAGATCTTAGGAAGAGTCAGACTTGATCGTCCAGCTGTATAAATTATAAATCATTACGTTAAAATACGTTCCGTATATTTATGATACAAGCTCTGACTATTGCAGTTTCGCAGGGTATTTTCCTGAAGGCAGATTACAGCAGACCTGCCCACTCCTTCCTCTGGAGAAACCAGGTTGGCCCCGATAAGTCCAATAACCCTTCCGGTTTGGTGACAACTCCTACGGTCTTAATTAGAAAGAAAAAGACCTAGTTCTGCATTTTCCTTATCAACCCCAGGCTTTTTTGTACTGCTTTACTACTTTACTTAAATTCTCAGAGCTTCACCCAGCTCTGGGCAAGCTAGGAATGCCTGAAGGACAAACTGTGCAGACCTTTGGAGTAAGACGTCACTGCAGGACTGGCTGGCATGTGCTGTTTCCCCGACGGTCTGGTTGGGTTGGGTTGGCTTTTCAGGCTGGATTAAGACACTCATGATGCTTGAACTCCTGGATTGATACTAAGAGGATTTTTGTCCTTTCTTTGGGCATTGACTCAGCAAAGTCACTGCATCAGTGTGGCCATAGGAACAAGCGCAGCCCAGGCTGACCCACACATCCCTCCCAACATCGTCTCCCGGGGGGGCCACCCATGGGAAATTAAACTTGCATCCGCTGCAGGAACTCCCCGATGGTGATGTGATGCTGCTGTCAGGACAAGACGTTCCTGGGGGCCGAGACATGCCTCATTCGGCTTTCCAGGCACTGGCACCAGTGGATCAGGCACGTTGCTTTTAATATTCTTAATAGTTCTTTTTCCTTGGCCTCACTTTATTTGCCTCATTTTGGAACTCTTGACAGCCTTTCATCAAACGCTTCTGACAAACTCAAAGAATATCTAAAATGGGCACTAATAATTTAGTACTGTAATTTTATGGGTATTTTAAAGTTCCTGAGTATTACTATTATTTTATGGAATGATTTTTCCTCCTTTTCCTTGGTCTTTCTTCCTATGTTCTTTGGTGGAATTATAGGTGAAATGTATTTCTTGGCTGCTGTTTCATCTTTTGTTCATACAGTTAAATATTGCACTAGTTAAAGATTGCACGAGGCCCCCACATTAAAATTTTATTGTATTTTTGTATTTATTTTTGGCCCGGATCTGGGGGCCTCTCAGGTCCAGGTCTTGTGTAATTTTATTGGCTTGTGGGTGGAGGAAAGAACAAAAATGAGGTTTGTGGCCAGAATGTTATCTTTGGCCATATGCATCTATTTGGGGGCCTGATTCTGCTCTGGTTCATAAGCAAGTAAATCTGGAGCAGCTTCACTGAAAATGAAGAAGTTAAAGTGATGTAAACCCGATGTAAATTAGAGGAGAATTACCTCCGTGGTGGATGCAATGTAAGCATTCTGCTATTTATGATTTAGCTGGGAGCTGTTGACTAGCCTCTCTAAAGATAAGAGCCACCTATAACTCAGTTGTGAGTATCTTTTTTTCTTTTTGACTAACGTCTGCTAGCTAAACCAAAGATTAAAACTGCTTTTTTATGAGTTCTACTGGCTACCAGTAACAGAGCTGAGACTACAAAACTCATCAACCTGAGAACCGCAGCTGGATTTTGGTGACTTTGCCCTTGAGTGAAAAGCACCTTATTCTACCCTACTTCCATGTTAAAAAGCTGTTGAATTCAACTGCTAAAAACATGCATTTCAGCCTTAATCACTTATTTTTATAAAAGACTGTTCATGTGACCACCACTTAGTGAGTGGTTACCCATCCTCTGGAGTCCTCCCTGCATGTTCAACAGCTCACTGGCATGAGTCACGGCCATCGCATCCTGCGCTCCTTCCTGCCTGGTTCGCTTCCATCACCACAGCCTCTTTCCTCCCCAAAACCTGTCTCCCTCTCGCTTCTTTGCACATTTCTTCATGTCAGGTCTTTGGCTTGGAAATGACTTCTCCTGTGAGCCAAACCTTCTTATTCTACACTTTAAAATCCTTATGAAATTTGGCTTGCCTTCCAAAGCTAAGCCTCAGCTCCCTTGTTACTCTTCTAAATATAAAACATTTTTATTGCATTAAGCCATGTTGAAAAGAAAAAAGAAAAAGGGGAAAAGAGAAGAAAGAAAACCCCAGTACCCAATGTGAAGGAAGCGGCCGGTATTACATAGCAGCATATCACATGTCTTTTTGTTTTGTCTCGGTATCATCTCACTTGCACATGCTTTGGGCTCGCTATCCGTATTCCTGCTTGAGTATCTCCCACACTGAAATACCCCCTTACAGTCATCACTAAAGCAGTTGTTTCCAGGCTGAACTGGAGAGTTTTGGAAATGGGAAAACCCATCCCACTATTGATGATGCTGCATCACTTCCTAGAGAGAAAACTGTTTTCTAGGGAACTCATTTAGCACCTTTCAATTACATTAAACTTCATTTTCCTATAAAACTTATGCAACCTTTGAAATTAGTTATTTATATTTTTTATGTGTGCATTTCATTCATTATTTCAAATGTAATTTAAATCGTTTCAACAGAGAAGTGTCTTAATATTCCCAATAATGGCTCTTGTCACTTTAAATATTAAAATTCACATTAGGAATTCCCTTGACTGCATGTGCATTATTTGCATTATAGATTGTGTGCATGTCTCAGTCTCTCTCTATACATTTATATACATATACATATTGTTAGGAAAATGCAGACAGTTTTAAATGATCCTGTCTGATTTGAAAGCACATAGCAAATGCCAAAGCAATTAGTGATAAACAAGGTCCTAACACTCCAAACTTAAAAGCTCCTAATTTTCAACTTTAAATCCTTATTGTATAGCAGAAATAATTCCTCATAAAGTGTTTCCAACATTCAGAGAATGCTTTTAGGACATACAGCATTAACATAATTTTTTCGACTGGGGTTCTCCCAGGACATCTGATGAAGTCTCTACCCTTAATTTTAATTGCGTAGGCTGCATTCTTAATTAAAAACTGTACAAATGGATTTTATGCCATGCCAAAAGAAATCTGAGTTCATTAGTCATAAAACCTTTTAAAAATTGATGTAAATATGTGAATTCTTTAAAAGTTTGAACTCAGAGTCCTCATTTATGTTGAGTAGCCTTTTATCTAGAGAATAATGAAGCCAATACAAATTAAGATATTCTAAGTTTTACTTTTTCCTTTTCCTTCTCTTTTTTTCTTTTTTTTTTTTTTTGTGAATGCAGGTGGTGGGAGTCAAAGCGTGTGAGGGTTATGTCTTTATGTCATGATGCTTTTCCTTGAAGAATCAAATTCATTTAAATCTAAACTGTGAAGAAAATTAGAGTGGGAAATGCACTGACCCTTTTGTACTGGGTTATATAAATATAAGTTCATATATCTTTTATTAATTCTTCATATTAAAACACAATTACATCATCTCAAGCCAATAAACTTAATGGAAATCTGTCAAACTGTAACTTTGGAAGAAAACTCTGGACATCACTTAAAGAAATATGTGTGTCTTATTGATTTTTATTCTAAAATCCGTGAGTTGTTAATTAAAATGTTTTTCCATAACTTGACAAGACTTCAAATAATGAATGGGAAACTTTGAAAGAGTTGTTTAACCTGACAAATGGCTAACCTTTCATTTCGCTGGCCGTTCATCTGGCTGAACGGGACCTTTTCTCTTCCACGGCTGGCAGCCGGGAGGTATCGCTTCGCCTTTTCCAGTTGGTGGCACCAGCCTGATACCGTCTGCGGTTACGCAAAATACCACACGTGGCCTTAAAAGCCACGGGAATGAAGGGCTGGGACTGAAGTCAACTTTTCCCGGGCTGCGAATTAATCTATAAGATTTCACTCTTTCCCCCAGTGTATGTGCCTGCCGTTGGGCAGAGGCATCCAGGCTGTGCCCCGTGAGCAGCCGTGTCCAGGGGGTTTTATGCCTGGTTTTCTGGCAGAGAAAAAGCAGAAAAAGTGAAATTGAAACAATGGTATTGCCACTTAGCATTCAAACCCAGATTATATACTGTTTATTCTCGCAAAAATGCAAATTAAACAAGAAACGCAACAACCTGTATAAGGACTTCCTCTGTTTCTTTCCATCCTCTTCAGTGGTTTGTGCTTTTGAGCATCTCTCTGCTGCTGAATCCCGGCCGAGCGTGGCAGCAGGGGTGTTGAAATACCACATGAAAAGCTGTGTAAGTGCTTGTGACTTTTACAACACGAGCTGAGGCAGGAAGCACCAGAAGTCTCACAGGAGAGACGTTCTCATGAGTTTCCAACCCAATTTGGCACAGTGCAGGAGTTAGATGGACTTTTGACAAGCATCTGATTTCCTTTTTTTTTTTTTTAAGGAGCATAGTTCGGGCAACAAAACCACTCTACCTTTTGAGAGTTGCCCATGACTACATCCTACAGATAATGAAAACAATATTCCCATGTAATTGAATATTTTGTGTTAGAAACACACCAGGTTGGAAAGAGCATTGGCTATCCATCAGCTTTAACCTCCACCTTATCCCCCAAATTCAGCTACCTAGTAATCAATTTGGTGCAGGAGTAATCTTTAGGGAACAGGGTGATTCATCAGCAAACTCAGGCAGAGACTTCTCCACATACACAAACTTCTTTTATTAGACTGTTTTACTATTTGAAATTTCTAAACACATTCATAAAGCTTACCATGAGAAACGAGCCAGAAGGAATCGCTGAATTTAATGCTTTAAGGAAGCAGGCAATTGTAAATTTGCTTTAACAAGGTCCAACAGTGCTGCTGGTGTTGGAGTGAAATGCGGCATTAAGAACACCACCATGATCCACTTCGAAACTTGTGTTTTATTTTTTTATTTTTCCTAGGAGGAAGGAGAGTTTGAGGCCAGGCAAATTCAGAGACGTTACATCAGCACAAAAGGCCAAGCAAACAACCGCAGACCTGCAGCGAACGCGAAGCCCTGAGAGCAGCATCCTTTAATATCCCACTTTCTAGAAAATTAAACTAGATCGCTCAGAAAGTAGAGGTGAAGGAGACATGTAGACTGTACCGTATCACAGTAATTTTGGATGATTTCAACTAAAATTAATGGCACTCTGCCACTCACCAGCTCCTTTCCCACAGCACCAGAAATGTCACATGCCATCCGGTAAGCAGCTTACCGTGTCCAGCCTTGGCAAGTGCTGGAGGAGGAATATGAGATTTCCATAGCCACATCTTTTGGCTTTCACTTTATTTTCTATTTCGGTGATTGTACAGAATATTGGACAATCAGCAAAATCTTTACATTTTGGTATTTGCTGAAGTTTTTTCAGTCTAAACAGAGAAATGTGAGACACAAACCATGTCCCTTTCAAAGTGCAGTAAGATGCTTCACCCAGAGCACACTTCAGCCTGCATTTATCTCATCTAGCTTTAAGACCTCTAACTTAAAGTTAAGTATGTACTACAAAAGCAGAGATGCTGTATGGTCCCAGAAGAAGAAAATCCACTTTCCTAACACTCAAAATATTGCTTTTAAAGAACAGTGAAAGGATTAATCTGCAAAATGGCAGATGGATTCATAAACTCTTGATCCATTCACCTATTTCACAGCAGCCAATCCCATTTCTCCTGTGATAACTACTCTGTGAATGAAACCACAATATGTTTGCTAAGCAGATCTTTAGCCTCTTGTTTATAGTAGCATACCAGTTTTTATGCCAGCTCCATGGTCTACCCAGAAGTAAAGGAAAACATTTGTTCTACAGAAAAATTCACAGAAATGGACACAAACAGTCCTGTATAATTGATAGTTTTATGAGATTGAACTCTGCAAATTTTTTTAATCTTATCCCTCTAGATCCAGTTTATGTGCACATTTGAACAATGACTTCATATCCTTTCCAAACAGAGATTCTGGGATTCAGTCTCGTCATTTGGCCAACACAAATCCCCAAGTGCCAAGAATTTCTAGTTTTGTTTTGCTTTATGTTTGTCTTTTACAGGATTCCTAGTCAAACCAGTCAGTCAGTGGAATGATTCCAGTTTGCACCAGAGGAAGATGTATAAATCCCTAAAACATTTTGAAAAATTGAGCATTTTTGTTATCTCTGTCTCTCATGGTGCAGGTTCCAACTCTAAGTCTTAAATCTTTATCTACTGTAAAGAAATGAGTTTACGGAAAAGTTTAATGACTGAACTGTTTGCTTTGTGGGCTACCTTCACCAGCAAACTGGGAGGAAGGCTGCTTGAATTTTCAGACACCTTTCCTTTTGTTAAGTTTAAATTAGTGCCCTGCTCTCTCTGAACCCAATGACTTCCACAGCCGTGCAGGGAGTATACGATATTCATCGCACTTACTAGCCAAGCATTTTTTCACAGGATGATTCTTTTTGTTTATGTCGTAAACTGCAGCCACAAAAACATCTCTAATTTTTTTTTTCTAGAGGCTACTTTTCCAGCCGAACCAGATCCCTGAAGACATATGCTGACTCTGAATAGATTATGTTGTATTATATGAGATATAGTCCACTAAAACCAAAATCTCCTTTAATGTAAGGTTTTTTTTCCCCTGGCTATGTGGACATACTATCGCAATGCCTCATTACGAAGCTGATGGGTGAGCTTGTAGAGTATTTTGGCCACTAGCTGGGAAAGAAGCCCTTGCAACAGTCCTCTTTCTTCCAGCATGGCCTTGGGTCAGGAAGTTGAATTGCTTAAGATGGTGCAGAGCATTTTGCAGTCAGACGGGAGGCCAGGTCTTTACTAGGGGTTAAGGATCCTTTGCAAACTCATGGTATTTTGACGCCAATTTTGTGGTTAAGTCCTGTGTGTTCGTCTGCCTGTGGAGAGTACCGCTGAAGGGAAAGGTGATGGGGCTGCACAAGATCGGAGGGTAATATGGCCATATTAGCATGGCGTTAAATCTGAGATAATTAGGATGAGGGATATGAATGATAGAACACATCTGGGAGATAAAAATAGCTTGGAAAGTATTCAGTTTGGCTCATTTGAACATGCTGGTCATTTATCCTGGTGTCTTTAACAAAGCTTAAAAGCTTCATTTTTACTTACCAAAACCATTCCAGGCCCAACAGGGACCAACAGCCTCTTCATTTTTCTTCTTAAACCACTGGGTAGCGTTTTGATACGCTGCTACACATCTATGTTTCTCATATCAAATTTTTTTCCCACATATATAGCTGAAAGAAAGACAGAGGAACCAAACCAGATGGTATGATGCAGTTGAGCAGGCTGGACCAAGGCTTTTGCTCAGATGGGTTCATGTTGCCTGAACAGGGACCGGAGGAAACAGGGAAGATTGTCAGGACGGGAAGGACCACGCGCTGACGTGGTCACCAGCAGAGCCGATGCGGTTGCCGGTGGCTGTGGGGCTGCGTTTTGGACACCCGCCACAGCCCAGCAGCCCGTTTCATGCCGACCGCTGCAGATCCATTAGGTGGTAACGGCTTCTGGTGAACATGACTAATCCCAGCAATATTTGAACCAATAACCCCGAAGTGA
Source organism: Gymnogyps californianus (assembly GCF_018139145.2). Taxonomy (NCBI): domain Eukaryota; kingdom Metazoa; phylum Chordata; class Aves; order Accipitriformes; family Cathartidae; genus Gymnogyps; species Gymnogyps californianus. The sequence goes on along the minus strand of NC_059476.1, from coordinate 2,486,769 downwards.
ACAACTTCGCAGCCTCTTAACATTTTCTCAGACTGCCTGGTTTGATATTTTAGTTCCCAGACCCCCACCCCCCTCCTGGCTATAAATAGATCTCTGTTTTTAAGATTTTGCTTATTTTGCATAATGTATCTTGTCTGGAATATAATTTATATTTTATCACAAGGAGCAACTGTCCTATTAAACTAGCATGTATTTTTGCTTAGGTAATTAATGTACATGCCAATTTTGACAAGAGATATGCGATGCAGTTACAGGACATATCTTAATGTAATTAACTGTATTGGGTTCCAGAAATCATAAATATAGAATTTCAGTACTTATACATCTGTAAACTGCATAGCTTTCTAAAAAGGACATGTTACTTATTTTCCCTCGCTATTACTTTAACTGAAAATGACAATAAAAGCAAAGTTATTTTTTAAGATAGTTTGAAATCCCAGTTTCGGCCATGAACGTTCACAGATATTAATTGACCGATGAAGCCACAAGTCGCTTACCCTAAAAGCAACCCTGCAACCGCCTAAGAAAACCCTAATTACCAGTGGAGCGAGGAGCTATCTCAGACTAAGCAAAATTTCCGTTCTCTTATTTAGCCTCTTTATTTCATGGTTCAAATTGGCACAAGAGCCAGGCGGCTCAAGAGAGTTAGGAGAGCGTGGCCACGAGAGGATTTTAATTTATTGATGTCTCTTGCCCTACTGTACAGTCACCGCTGCTATTTGAGTGTAATGGATGAAACAGATGTTTGACACCGCAGCACCTCTTCATAACTTCACTCTTCAAAAACAGTTTTACAAGTGCTCGCTCGCGTTGGTTCCCATTCAGCACAGGAAACTGAGGTCATGGTGAAACATGAGGCCCGGGCAGGAGCTTGAACTCATGTGCACTGCAGCTGGGCCCGCGTCTTCTGAGCACGTTAGCAATTCATGGAGCAGCCATAATTTTAAACTTACGGACAAAGAAATAAAAGTGTTGACAACCTTATTGTAACATCTGCGAAGGGAAAAATATGAGCCCATTGCTAAATGTATGAAGGATGGAGGTTTCTTTACAGTTAATTTTGTTCATTATCAGATGTGATTATTTTTAATGTGAAAAATTTCTTCAGGTTTCAGTATCAACACTGAAAAGTTACTTTCTGGACCATAGTTCTCTTAGTATTGCTTAGAAGCAATAATTTAAAAAGCAAGCGACTTTTCTGATATTCTGAGCTTTATTTTTTTTTCTAGATGATTATTTTAACACATGCTCATCTCTGAATATGTCAAAAAATCTTCCCAGGCATACAATATAGGTAATTTTGTAGCTTGTTTTAATAAAGATAACGCAGGTTATCTGCAGTTAGATATACTGATTACTATCTGTTACCTTCCCTGGGAAAACAATTAAAGCATTTAGGTACTGATATTTGGTACCTGATTTGGAAAACGATAGCAGAGCACCAGCCTGACGAAGCTGATAAGCGAGTCATTCGAAATCCCGTATTGGAAGTCTTTCTCCTACCGTAACTTCAGCTCCTTTTCAGTACGAGTGCCCTGACAGCCTCGGGGATTTCTCCAGCACTTTCATGAAAACTAATACCTGCCTGCAGCAAGCCACTGCTCATCTCCCAGCATCAACACGTGCGCTATGAACTTTCTGCATCTTTGCTCTCTGTCTTCCACGTACCTTTATATATAGTTGTATTTCTCACCTTGCTCTTCATTCAAGTCAGCCCTTTAGTGACTTAGTGACACATTCTGAAAGGAAATGCGGATGTATGGTATTAGTTACACAGCACAAAATTATTGTTTAAGATGCTAAAATAGTGTCAGCAGTGCTAAAAATCAAGATTTCTACAGTTAGGTGATACTAGAAACTCCAAAACACAGTTTGGTCAGAGATGTTCCCATGAGGCTGGACTGGGCAACCACTGTCCACCCACCCCTCAAGTCTTTCTAATGCAAGAAGTTGGTGGATTTGTCCAGGTAAAATCATATATTTGTTACACTGCTCTTCAGAATCACCTGTGGGAAGAGCCACAGAAAACGAATCTCCATTTTCCTGCCCCAGCTGCTCACGTGGGCTGTACAAAATAAAGTCCACTAATTCCTTCAGGCGGCCATAAAAGCTTCTGTCAGTTATAACAGAAAGTGCCCTGTCACATGGAAATCCCTTAAACTCCTAGAAATGCATATTTTCGTCTTTACCTGTCTATTTCCACAGTGATAACATGCACTATTAGGAGCAAAATACCTTTTATAGTAAGATCACCTGAATATTTGCAGAAAAACGCCTGCTGTCCTGCAGCAGTCACGGCTGCTCTGCCCAGCAGCAGGAGCCTGGGGCGGGCGATCGCCGCCGTGTTTATTCCCTCTGCATCCAGAGCCATCAGGACGGGAGGCAGGAGCTGGGAAAGCAGCCACGCCAGCCCTGGCTCCACTCGCTAGCACTGACGGCTGTTTGATACTGGCTGTGAAGGAGGGACAGCCACCCAGCCGGGGCAGCCCTGCAGCATCGGGGGTCTGACCATGGGCCAGGGGTTGTGCTGAGGGCTGTTTGCATTAATCTTCGCAAGAAAAGGAGGAAAAAGCCACAGAAGGCTACCCCTGCCAGCTCGACCTGGTCTAGTTGGAGATGTCCCTGCTCTTTGCAGGAGGGTTGGACTAGATGGCCTTTAAAGGTCCCTTCCAACCCAACCCATTCTATGATTCTATGATCAGCTGGCACATCCTCTGCTGTACAGTCGCTCTTGTTTAACGCAGTACCCGCAATGGTCCGGCTTTGCAAGCAGCCTGACATGCACGGAGAAGTCTTTGCTGTGTTTTTCAGTGCTGGTACAAGCTCTCTTCCTACCATGCCCCAGCTCACAGTCACGCTGGCAATATAGCTCGTTTTGCCTTAAAACCCAACCATGCGGCCGGAGCAATCCTTACATTCAACCAGTCTATACAAGAGGGGAAAAAGTCACGCGTGTGGTTTATGGCTTTGTTTTCTCAACCTTTAGTAGTTGTTTGGTTGTTCTGTGTCTAACCACAGTCCCCAGCTCTAGGACGAGCTGTATGACGAAGGATAACCAGAGGATTTTTTCTCTTGCTCTCTCCTGTCCCTTTGCATTGATAAACTCTCCTGTCGCTGGCGTGGAGACAACACCAAGTGAAGAAGATGGAAAGTTTCCTTCATGTGGGGGGGGTTTCCATAGGGCTTATGCCAATTTACAGCAACAGTGGCAGTTAGTTAGCTTAAAACATCTATGGAGAGCTTAACGGCATCCAAAGGACAAAGCCTGCAAACCCTCACATTTCACGTTAGGTGGCCTTGCTTCTCGGGAGCTGGAAAACGCGTGATAGGAAAAGTTTCACAATTAAAGACAACCCTACATAGTTTGGTTTGTTGATAGTCTTGCAAAAGCAAACAAAATAACTCCTTACCAAGGTTTGCTAGAAGCCCATAGTTTTTTTCCTATGGGAAAATAAGGCTGTTCCATAAAACTGTGGGGAAAATTTGAGCTGACAGCCCCAGATTAAATTCACTTTTCTAATTCTGAGATGGCGACAAGTTTAACTATTCTGGCTTGGCTCAGACGACTTGGGTTGTGGGCTGTGTCTGCAGAAGACGTGAGCGTGCCTGGTGTGACGCCCAGGCCTGGCTTTCAGGGGTGACCGCAGGGTCCCTCTTTCCCAGGCATAGGCAGAGCAAACATAAGTGCAAGCAGCAATCCCCAAAAAAGGCAGCATTTTATCATGTTTCTGGCAAAACCATGGAGTGGCTTATAAGCCCATTTGGAAGTGCACTCAGCTAAGCATGTACCCAGGCAAATGACCCTAGGAGGCAGAAGATGTCCTTTCCCCGATTTTTTAAAGAACATTTTGAAATATGCATTCATCGACAACAATTTTTAAAAGAAAATGGAGACGACACCTTTCTAACCTCAAATTTTCTATTGGAGGAGGAAAGGTCCCATGAAAACTGTTGCTATAGAGGCTGTAGATGCTAGAGCTGGAGTCTGAAGCAGCTCCTGGAGACATCTGGCTGTCAATGTCCTTACCCCTCTCCCTCTCCGCTCACCAGCACTGGCCTGAACTACAAGCGGTTACATGCTTTTTAACCATTTTGTTTAGATACTGGAAAATTCTTAGATTTAGTCATGCCTTCGGACCCTGGACTCTCGCCGCTTACCGCCACTTGTGATATTACGTCTTGGTTTAAGTCTTAGCACAGATGTGAAATAAGACTTCTGTGCTCTTTGGAAAAGTTATTGGGTTTACAATTAGTAAACTGCACAATGTCAGGCTCTGTGCAAAGACTACAAGTGTGAAATCTAGTTCTGCCAGTAAATTGCTACCTTTTCTTTAGCATTGCAAGCCATACTCTCAAGTTTATTTGAACACATAAAATATGCTAAATGTTCAGCAGCACCACTGTGTAAAGAAGAGTTGGATGAAGTATATATTTTTAAATACAGCAAGTAATAAAATGTTGAGTAAATTCCCAAGAATATCATTTTGGGGCAAGTAAAATAGAATGCTTAATGGAATATATTCCCAGGTCTGCTGTTTTGATTCCTTTTTTTCTCCTGCTTTAATCTCCTCACCCAGCCAGTGGTTGCTGTTATGGGAGCTGCGAGGAAGGGGGTTCATCCGTAGACACTTCCAATATCGTAACGATGAGAGAAGGGGCGTGAGGTGCTTGCAACCTGCTGGTACTTCTCATCTCCACTGGTGCAGCTGCCCTGCGTGTCCAGCAGTGCCCCGCGTGAGCCAGCATCCAGCTGTGGGAGACAGCTCGGAGCCGCTCGGCACGGGGCTGGACAGTTGTTTGCAGAAGGACCACAGAAGACAAAGAAAGTTATAAAACAAATTGTAAAAAAAAAAGGGAAAGAAGACTCCTTCTCAAATCCATTTTCTCCAAATCTATTTCCTTTTCATTTAACTTGGTTGAGAAGCGTCCCCGTGGACTTCATCAGAAAATCAATCTCTCCATTTTAAGTTCTAAATGGAGTTCTAAGTAGCTTACCCTGATAGGCAAAACTGCGTGAGAAATCCAAATTCTCATCAAGACAGTTTGGATGTTGTTCAGAGCCACTGCTGCAGGTTGAAGAGAAAAGCTGGAGTCAATATTGCTTCTTTCCAGACCAGTGTTTTTGGTTTGAGTCAGGTAATATGTTGCCTGAAGCTCTTTCTCATATAAACCTTTCTGCAGTTAGGTTTCTTTATGGATAAAACATCCAAATTTAAGATCATGCCCTTCATTGAGTAGCTTCATATTTCAAGAGGGTTTTTTTCCCTTGCCGCAAATCAGATTTTGCCCCTTTGCAACACAATTATGCCCCAGGTAGCACCACGTTCTCATATACCTGTTGGTTAGCTGGTTTGGTACTGCTGCTTTCCAGATAACTATTTGTAAGTTATTTCAACATTAAAAACTGTCTGCGCAATGGTACCTCTGAAATGATGCTCCCAAACTGCTCTCAATTCCTGCTGCCTTTCAGGGCTATCCATTCTGGAAATGGGAATCTATATTCCATAGACTCCCAGTAGGATAAACATACACTTACTAATCCCAGGAGAATTATCAAGGAAAAAAAAAAAACAAACAGACCCTGACATTAAGGTTCTCATATTTTATTCCTGTCTGTGCTTTCTGGAATGTTAGTTTTTAGTTGTTATAAAGTTTTAGCAATTGTAACTCAGACAGACCTGTTACATTTGTTTTGAAGCATCAACCAAATACCATTATAAAAATTGTTGAACTAATCCAGTTTAGTTATCTTTACTTGTGTATATATATTGTATGTGTATATCTTATAATATCTTATAATATGTATATAAGAAAAATAATCAGTGGACACTATTGAGCAGTATATCTTCTATACTGTGTTTGGCTTATCAGTTAATACAGTGCAGTACTAATAATATAAGAGATGTTCCAACTGCAACTGTTTGGCACTGAGCAAGAAGTCTTTGGAATACTGAGAACAACTTTCAGTGCAGTTTGCTGGATTTGCCCACCCGGTACTATTTTTGGTGGATTTTACCTTCATATACATGTTCATCTCCCATTAATTTCCATAGGCTGGAAGATTGCCCTTCTGAAGAGAGAAATCTCAGCATCTCTAATGAAGGGCCAATTCCCAAGCCCCACAGCATCTCCAAATGATATTTGGCAGAGATCTGTCTTTTTGGGATTTGTACTGATGGAGGTTTTTTTCTCCGTGCAGCACAGCACTGGCAATATGCAAGGGCTGCAATTCTTTTTACCACATTTTCCTTTTAGGAGTGCAGACAATTTTGGCCTACCTACCATGTACTCCTGCCTGTGAGCAAAAAGCCCTGAGGTAACGTTGCCTTTCCACCTCCCCCAGCCACCTTCTACCTGACTGCAGACATCAAAGAAAGTCAACAAATCATCATTCAAAGCACAGAGCGGGAAAAAACCCGTACGTTCCCTGTGCTGGCCTGGCTTGCAGATTAAAGGTAATCTGGTAACGAGGACCTACCAGATGATAATTAATAAGTGTAGTTTTCTATATCTGATTTACCTGTCACATAAGAAGAAATTTCCCAGGGCAGGAAGGTCTGTTCTACATGAGTTTAGGTGTTGCCCCTCTTAAGAGTAATCAGTTCAACCAGATGGAATCTGAAGTCTTTTGTGGGAGCAGTGCAGATGCCAAGGATGGGCTTTCACCTCTTCTTCTCCATAGGAGCTTTACAATTATCCTGAGAAAACCAAGCCAGGGTGCTTAACCCCCTGCTAGCGTCACACCAAGGAAAGAGGTGGAGCTAGACCACAAAGAACACCAAAAATCTGTGTTATCTCAATTCAGTAATAGTCTCTCTTTTTTTAAGGAAAAAAATAAGAGGAAGTCACATCTTGAAGGAACAACGGAACAGAAGAAATTAAAAATTGTTAAATGACAGTAATGTCAGGCAGTCTCTTGAGGAAGCGGGGAGAGCTCCCAACTGGGGGGCAGGTCCCCCTGGCCTGAGCCCCTCTCCACACCAGCCAGCAGATTTCCTCGGTGAGCATCAGATTGACTTCGTCAAGCACTTCTCCAGCCACTCTCCAGTGTGTGAACACTGACAGGGCGACAGCAGTGCTAGGACACAATAAATAAATAGATAGATAGATAGATAGATAGGTGGATAGATAGATAGATAGATAGATAGATAGATAATAACAGGGAATTTATGCAGATTTATAGACATTGTAGGGATTTATTATGTGCCTGAAAAAAGCCAAAGGGCAGCTGAAAATATCAACAGGTTTATTTGTTTTCACAATCATGTTGACTATAATTTTAACTCTTCGCTTAGCTAAAGACAATTGCTAACTCTGACCATGAACAAAAAAAAAAACAAAAAAAGGACGAACGTGCCCTTCCCCAAGAACAGGAAGCAACTTGGAGTAATGCACTTCTGTATATGAAGAAAACCCTTTGGGTTAGCAGTTGGTGTTATTCATTTTGCACACAGAAATACGTATTTTTCTGTATGTATTCAACAGGATCCACACAAATTGAAGATAATTTTGGAAGACTCTTTTCAGTAACTAAACACACTGAATTTAAATTCTAAATCTTGTGAGACCATTTCCTGAGTTCCCTATGAAAAAGGTTTCTATAAATACATCGAAATAAAATCATTAAAATGTTAATATAACCTATACAATCAAACAGAAGACCTGCTGGAGACTGGGTCAAAACCAAACTATATAAAAGACCCTTTCTTAAAACAAACTCCTGGAGATTTTCACAATTTTCCTTTTAAAATGTCAGTGCAATCTTTTGGTTTGGTTCAGTTAAATCTAGAGCAATTCTACATAATGAAAGGAAAGAATGAATATAAACATGTTTCAGTATGACTTCAGGATTCCAGATTCCAGTCCCTTTAGGGAGACTATTTTCCTTATGGCATGGGTCTGCACTGTTAAAGACCTCGCTATGAAATAATGAGAAGTTGAAGACAGAAGGGGAACAAGCATGTTTACCCTGGAAAATTCATGCAATTAAAGAAACACAAAATGGTGTGTCCATCTACTTAATGCTACTAGTTGTGTAGCCAAAGAGATTACCCAGGTAAAAAAGAGGAAAATAAAAATAAAGGTGTCACTGCCACATGTGGAGAGCTGAGAGTGTCCTTTCACACCACTGATTTTTTATGAGAATTGGTATTTTTCAAGAGCGTCTGCTGCCTAAGGTGCTGGGAGCTCCTGCGTTCAGAAAACGTTGCTGCAGCATAACGGTGTGTACTTTTAACACCCCCCCGTGTAACGCTTAATAAATTTAGTGATTAATTTATGATAAATACATGTAGGCAGCTTCTAATAATTGGTGTTTCCCATGTCACAAAATCTAATTTGGCAGATATGCGTTAACCAGTCACTAATTCCCTGTGATTGGGACCCCCTTCCCCTGCAGAGTTTCCTGACCATGGAAAGGACCCGAAGACCCTCTCTCCACCCTGCACGAGGGCTGGGATGGCACCTGCAGCCTGGTGGCCACAAAGAGGTGGGTATTTGCCCTAAAAGTGACTCTAAATACCCGTGGGTGGACGATGGCCTCGATGGCAGCGAGAAGCGGGCGCAGCTGAACCCAGCCTCCTGCGAAGCTTCAGCGGGAAGGACCGAGCCGATGGCTCAAATGCAAACGTTCATGTTTACTTTTTGTGGCTTTATTCCACGGTAAGTTACATTGCTATGTGGCATGTTTTGCGTGTATCTGAAAAAACTCAGGTTCTCTCCTTACACTGTATTTTGTTTGGATATGACCCATTCTCCAATTTTATGATAAAATGAGACCATAATTCACATATTAGCATTTCAAAACCTGTACAGCTGCAGAATGAGTAAACAGTGGAGTGAGTAATCATTACTAATCTGCACTGGAGAAAGAGAGAGAGAGAGAAAAAAAAAAGAGCACATGATTTTGTGGTGTGCTAAACCAAAAAAATATGTTTTGCACTTCTTAAAACATCTCAAATTCTTTTTTTATCTGTGTTTCAGAGGTGACAGAGAAAAATCTCTTAGCCGAACTAATCTCAAATAAATTAATATCCTTTTTCATATAAATTTGTCTGGGGAAACCTGAAATTGTAGCATAACCTATTGATTACATTATTTGAATTAAGTTTTAGAAATCCTACAGCTGTTTGCTGTCAAAATTTAAACCTACTGTCTATTTTCAGCTGTGCACTTAATACATGTTTCACCTGGTGACTCAATAACATTTTAATATAAAAATACATGATCACGGAACATATGTTCAGTGTTCATACGAGGCTTAATAGCGACAGAAGGGGTAACAATTAACAGTTCTGTTTTTCTGGGTATACACGGTCCAAGTTTAAAGTTTTTCCTGGGCTGCTTCCAAAAAATCTTTGTTCCTAGTGCCTTGACCTTTGAGGAGTTCGGAATCAATGAGCCACGTTGCCTTCCATAAGGGTGTCAAGTGCAGAATAAAAAACTGCGTCACATCATTTTTCACCGCAGCCAGATGAGGTCTGAGTGAAGGAACAAGGAACAGGAAAGCAAGAACATCTGAAAAATTCACTCTGCAAGCTGGAATGTGATTCTGCAATAAGGAGCAACTCTCCTTTTTTTTTTTTCCTCTCTCTCTCTCTTTTTTTTCGCCAGAGTAGGCAGGTTGTAGACAGATCTGGGTCTCAGCCTCCCACCCCCGGGGCCCCCGTGTCAAGGAACAGTGATAGAGCGCCGTTCATTTATGCAACATCTGTAACGCATATAGCAATGTATTAATAGCTCAATATGCCAATCTGCCACTGTGCATTTTGACCTAGCAAGGACCAGAAGCATGGAAGGTCTGTAAGGCAGATGTGGGAATGGCAGCGACGGTGGAAATTAAAGGCAGACACTAAGAGTTTTGCACAGCATTGCGGAGTGGTAGTTCTTCTGGAAGAGGCTAATGCTTCCAGCTCAGTTAGGAGGTTAATAGAGCTAATCTTCTGTATCACTATTATTTATAACATGTTGTTGGACTTAATGTTTATGAAGCTCAAGCTGTATAGTGCACATCCAATTATGTTTTCTTACAGCCATGGAGGGTTTTATGAAAAGGAATATTGAGTGAATGTTTTATTGCTGAAAAATATTGTATTGGTTAGAAGGGAAGTTAATCCAATAGGAGGTAAAAACAGTAACAAAGGCTACAGCAAATACGAGATGCTTTAAATTCATTGCATGACATTCTCACCCTAATTATTAGCCCACACTGGGAATAAAAACAGCACCCTCATCTTCAAGTTATTATTTTTTTTTCCTTTCCTCATTTTTATTGCACATTTACATAAGACTTGTATGCCTTGTACTTCTTCCAGGCAGGCTTATAAGGTTTCTTTTAACCCTTTTCTTCTCTTTACACAGCCGTGCAGGAAGTCTAATTCGCACCCGCGGAGGCAGTGGAAGGCAGGTGGCAACGGTGCAGGCGGCTGGGGCGGAGGTGGCCAAGCCACGATGGGCGCAGAAGTGGCTGCAGCTTGAACGAGAGCCCAGCGGTTCAGATGGTTATCCAGCCTCAGCCCCCAGAGCCCCTTCCGTCTGGAAAGCTGGAACAGAAAATCTTCGAGGAACAACTTTTTTTTTTGGTAAGATTTCCAGTATTTCCTGCTTCTAATTGGACTGGAAATATTGCAGAGCAAGTCTTTCTCATGGTAGGGAGGACCAGCCCCACACCTGGCAGCAGCAATGTCCAGTGGATGGTTGAGTAAGGAAAAAAACCCTCCTTGAAAAATGCCCTGACTCTCATGAAAGACCATTGTTTTTGCAGTTAGGGAGAGGAGAAAGAATGAAGTGGGGGTTTTGTGGTTTGTACTTTATGCTTAATATAAGGAGAGTTAAAGAAAGTATGACTGAAGGAAAAAGAGGGAAGGAAGGAAGATTAGTCAGTTAATAAAGGAGATTTATGTTAGTGACGGTAGGTAGGCAAATTGCACTGCTAAATGGGGTATGGACTTCTTTTATGTGGACAAGAGAATTTATCAATTTTATTTAACTGAAACTGCACCATAATCGTGTCCTCGGGGTCTTGGCTGGAGGAGACACCCATCTCACAGAGAAACGGGTCTGGAGGCACCCGTCCTGGCTGGCGGTCCCTGGGGCAAAAATTCAGGCAGATTAGGACCGGTGCAGTCTTCTGCATATTTTTCCAATAAACTTTTTGCTGTCCAGGGGGGATCAATGTATGGTATTTTATGCTGCAGTTTTGATCAAGGCTTGGGATTTTTTTAATCTGTATCACAAGTCAAAGGTGCACACGGGCTGCTGCAGCAATTCCACTTTTTCAATGAGCAGCTTAGGAGGACTTTGAGGGCTGAGCAAGGCCGGTTGAGATGATAGGTACTCAGAAGCCTGAGATCTTGGTTGATGATGAAAGTAGTCTTTTCTGTCATTGTTGTCAAACAGACTGGACAAAAAGATGCAGCCGCGTGAAGCATGGGCTGATGGTTGGTGTCTGACCCATGTCCAACTGGCTTGTATAAGCCTTTCTTCCCAGCGTGCTGGAAGGCACCTGTGTAGCCAGCGGCTGATGAATTTCCTTGGAAGGATTCATGATTTGAGCTTGTATTATGTATGTTCCTGGTTATACGTGAATTTCTAAAAACACATGGGTTGTTCTGAAGTTCTGTATACCATTATTAAATTCAGTGTTTCCAGCAGGAATTTAGCTCCTCGTGTTACAGATGATGAGACCTGAAGAACTGCTGTGAATGTCCTATCTGCCTGATGAGAGGGCTCCTGCTCCAGGGCAGGATTTGCCAGAGCATGCCCAATCTAGGACAGAAGCTACAAGAAGAGCCTTTTCCTCCACCGGCCACATCACTGTGGCTTCATATCTCTCTAAGACCTGACACAAGTGTAGCTACGGGATCAGGATCTCAAACAAGAATCAGAGTAGAACAAAATATGGTTATTCCTCTACAGACAGAAATAAATAATACTCTGTGGCTGGTATTTCATTTATCATTTATGCACTTGAATCTATACTCACCTAAATCCTATACATATGTCCTTAAATGCCTGCAGAAATCTCAGATTTCTTCTCTTCGGTTACAGGTACTGTACAAAGCCTGCTTTCTATTAAAAAAAAAAAAAGTATTCAGAAAAAACGCATTCTTTCTCAATCCCTAAGCCATTTGGCGCTTCAGAAAATCATTAGAGAAGTGTGCTTTGCAAAGCCAAAAATATCTCCCTCTCAAAAACCTGCTCTCTTTTCCAGTGTCTTCTGAGAGAGTAGCATAGGCAATACAACGGCAAGAGTAAAGGGTGGGCGAGGGGCCAGCAGAGGCTCAGATGTCTGCAGAAGGTGAAGGTGGGGCCAGAAGAACCAGGAAAAGGAATGCTGAGGATTTGGGATGGCCGTAGGTTAAACACCTCGTTTTCTTGTTGAATCCTGTAAATGTACAGAAGTTGGCTAAGGACCACCAGTAGCAAATATGAATGTCTTATGCTTAATTGTGAGAGAAAATTCAGTGTCTATTCTTCAGATAAGGCTGGGGTTAGGGTTCAAAAAGGTAGGAAGTTGGCTGACTTGCTTTGTGACTGGACTTCGGGACATTTAGTTGACCTTATCGCTAGCTCTTCTTTACCTTTGCAATGGCAAGATGTGTATTTACATTTTGTTGATGTGAAAATATTTACTTTTGAAGTAGATACATATGAAATGACCAAAGCTAAGATGAAAATTATGGATAGGATCTGGAACAAAAAGATGAATTTAATAATTTATCTTCTTGGACCTAGAGAGCTGAAGTGGCATGAGAATCAGCTGAAGTTGAGACATTATTTGTGGGAGATAAGACTTAATTTGTTGCAGACTGAGTCTAATATTAAAGTTGTGATTAAGCTTTGAAAAAAAAGTGAGGCAGAGCTCATATTATTACTATATATATCTGTATATAGAAAACTGAATTTTAAACTGGCATTGGAATGAGTTGGAAAAGTTTATTTAATTTGGTGACAATTATGGAAGATCTGAAGGAAAGGATTAGAAAAAGAGATTGGGGAAAATAAAAAGGCTAGGAGACATATTTCTATTGTACTTACACAGGTTGAGAGTCAAAGAAAAACAATACTCTTTGGATCATCAAACTCTTGCTTTCGGCATTTTACCTAGCCTGACAGAGTCTGAGTCTGTTAATAAGAATAGATTACACTTTCGAAAAAGAGCAATTAAAGATCTAGTTGTATCCCTGTGTATTCTCAGGCATTGAAAGATAAACTGGATATTCTACTGAGAAGACTGGACTAGAATAGCCTTAAACTACTTGTTTAGTTGGAGGACAAATATATTTGAAATTACTAAGAGCGGGATTAGGGCTATATAAAGTTGCCCCCTGTTCCTCTCTATCACAGTATTCAGAAAAATGAGGCCGCTTATGATGAGAACTCAAACTTCACACTGATTTTGAACTACCTCATTTTGAGATGCTCAGTGAAATGAACACTGCAGGGAAATGTTGTTGCACTTTAGGATTATCCAAAGGTCAAATATTCAGAATAATCTAATAGGAAAAAATAGTGCTCATTTTAATCGCATAATATTTAATAGGAGAGGAAAAATATTCGAAACTGGAAGACTCTGTTATAAAAAAAAAAATTAAAAAATCAAGGAGAATGCCAAAACCTCAGAGTCTGTGCTGTTTCATAGCTCTATATGTGGGCAGCACACCGGACAAATGGTACCAGGCGTTCAGGAGGTCCAGTGGGCTCCCTTCGATCTGAGAAACTCTCCTCTTCTGGTTTCTGGAATATGTCTCTGCTTGTCCATGAGTGAGCACAACATGTAGCACTTTTTATTTTTAATTCGAACTCCTCCTAAATCAGACTCGCTTTTGCGAATTTGGGTTCTTTCGCAGATCGTCTGTGTGGACCCTTTTTGTCTGAAATTTGGTAAGGCAGCAAAACAAAAGAGGATTCAGAATGATTTTTTGCTTTGTCGGTAGATCCATCACGTTCCAGACACCGCTTCACCTCATGGCAGCCAGGCCATTGAGAACACGATCCATTAACGATCAGCAATGCCCATTATGTTGGCTATTAAGCAATACGATCTTGTATTCAGTGCTTCCAAGTGCAGAGTAAAACACTCAGGTGCTCCAGAATAAAATGATGAATCTGAACTGGTATATGCTGAGTTTCAAGCTATGAGACATATGGGTCAGTTTGGAAAGTCAATGTCAACTGGAGATCCCGCTCACAGAGTAAATGAGTTCTCTTCTAATCTACTATAAAATGTTTGTGAAATGCAATTGTCTGAATAGTGCTAACTAAAGGCATTCAGGTTTGCTGAAGTTTTATCACTCTGCCATCTATTTTAGATCAGGAAATGATGAAGGAACATGAGTGTGTAATGCAGGGTAACATCTGCCACCCCACTACAGAACCTTATAGCTAGCTATACCTGTGCCAACCGTATTACTAAACATACGAAATCTTTAAAGAAGATTATCTTGATTTGCACTAGTTTTAATAAGCATTATAAGCTGAGCTGTAAAATATCTCCATTTCCTCCTCTACATACCGTTGGCTTCCTAGCTGCAAATGCATTGCGAAGAGGTGGCAGATTTCTCCAGCTGGCATCCATCCTCCCATCCCCAAATCCCTCTCTGCTGCAGGCAGGGGTTGGAAGTCAGCAGGCAGTGTTTGGGCAGGCCCTCGGGGGAGCAGCGCCCGCAGGGCGAGCGGGCAGCAGGGTCCGGCCGTCCTGGCCTCCCGCCGCATTCCTCCGCCTTGCCGGAGGTGGCCAGGCAGGGGGTCCACGCCGGGGTTACGCTGGGCCACTCTCCCCGCTGCAAACAGGAACCTCCAGCAACGCTAAACAAATCAGGCTGCCAAGCTTTTTTTTCTTTTTTTTTTTTTTTTTTTTTTGTTCCTAACTTTCCCATAAAAAGATTCAGGTAAATGTAGCATGACGAGCCAATTTAAGCCAATTTCAAAGTTATTTGAGTAATTGGTTATTAAGATAACACTCTCAAATTTCAATTCAGCAATTATCCTCTTAAAGATACAGAATGTAAGTATAGGAGGAAAAGCGTATGCGTTAAAGCTACAGAGGCCCTTTTTTAAAAAATAAAATGTGTAGGCATTTGAAAAAAACATGTAGCTTCTAATCTCATTGAACTGAGACTTGTCTTCTAACATGTGCAACCCTTCTATGTTGAAAGCAAGTGTTTCTAAATTTTGGAAACGGAGTTGACTATTATTAGTGCTCATAAAGACTAAGAGACTAAGTGAAGACCCTCCTTTTAATATATGTAAGCTCCTTACCCATAACTTAAGAACCACAAGGGGACAGAACATTGTCTTCCCACAAGGCTGCACTGCAGACTGATGCAGAGTGTGATGATGGAAATAATGGCTTTGGCAGAAGTACTTGGTTTGGAGCCAATTTCTCCATCTTAATGAATGGTGGAATTACCACAGAAAAGCTTTACAGTTAAAAAAAAAAAAAAAAAAAGAAAGAAAGAAAAAAGAAAAAAGAAAGAAAAAATGTGCAGCTTATTCCCAGTTAATCAACCCCGTAGGATGGATGGCCATGACCAATTCTTATTCCCAGATACTACTGGTTAATCACGAAGCACATAGTTAAAAGGACTTGTGTTAGCTACTTGGCTGCTGAAAGCAATACTGTAGAATCTGCAAATGTTCACCAGAAGATTAAGGTTATGCAAATGCTGGAAAGTTTCCTACACTAGCAAAGTTGCCTTTCAGGAAGGTGAAGTGGGTGTTTTTATTCTCAGAAAGGCACTAGATGCAATTTAGGGAAATGCTATTGACGTGTTCACGCCAGCTCCGGATCCTGCTCACTTTACGATGTCCTCAGCTACTGCTCAAGGCAAATACTCTCTTGGAGGAACGGCAATATCAGCCGGGTACATAAACTCAGCATACCCTTCGGCTGCAGTCAACAGCCTTCGGCTATCTCGCCTTGCATTACAATTCTGTCTGTAAACCAAAGGAAGCAATGATGCAAAACCAGGGTCTACGGCTTTTTCTGCCTTCTCACTTGAGACTCGAGTAACAGGAGACATCAGAGAAAAAGTGAAGAGAGCGAATCTTGCCGGAGCAGGGGTCGGGGTTTTATTCAGGCTCACGCAATTGGACACGGACCAGCAAAATGCAAAGGACCAAACCAGATAGGACAGCCAAGAATATGAAGCTGGGTCTGATTTACTCCTGATGAAAGTTAACGTACTTCCATTGGAAATTTCCGTGGAGCTAAGCCAACTCTCTGCAGCTGAGAATCTGGCCCTTTTGTGTTCAGATCAGTTATAATAATTAAAGATATATTAAGACAGCAGAGAGTGCAGTGTAATCAGGACTGGGAAAAATACTTCAGAGTTATTTTAGCTTTAGTCTTTATGTTTATTTTTTGTGACTGAGATTGTTTAAATAATATGTCTCCAGGGAATAGAGTAAAAATATAGATTCTAATTTGAATATAGATAAACACTGGATTATATATCACAAAATATGCTGGTGTAGCATATGCAGTACATGCTACATGTTAACACCAAGTATTACGTAACCACAGCACCAAGCCAACTTACTTTTATCATGCTAATGTATTTTTTACCTCCAAACATTAATATTTTTATATCTATATATATGTACTGCTACAATGCCATATTCTCAGGTTTTACAGTTTCGCTGCATTTTTCTGGCGTAGGTTACAATGGAGGAAAAACGCCAACTGGAACATGTCGAAAAACAAGATCATAAGGTTTCACTCAAGTTGCTTAAATTATTATGTAGGAGGTATATTATCGACCTTTTAATAAAAACCTTTACAGTCTCCATGGAAACATTTTTACATTGACATATAAAAACATAAATGGAAAAAAAATGTTGTAAAAAAATGAATCTGGTCTCCTGTTCATAAATTAGAGGCTGCCTTTACTGTGTGGTGCCTTATCTTCCCTCCGTTATGCAAATGCAACTGCTCAATGATGATTCATTAGTTGAGCCTCTTACTGTAACCTGTGTAGTAAACTGAGGTATTCAAGAGGTTTAATCCTAAAATAACACTTACTGTTTCTGTAATGCAGCTTCATACCTATTTTTAAACCAGGACAGCACATCAGTGCATTTGGACTCAGGTTAAATGTGCAGTAGATGGAACAACACTCGTAAGTATGGACTCATAAAAATCGAAGCTCACAAGAAAGTGCCCTCCTGGTTTTCTTTTTACTTAAAATAAGAGACTCTCATCCTGACTGGACTGAATTTTCAGGAGTTTGCAGCCTTTACAGCAGAGGAAAATCCTACTGTAGCCTCAGCCTCACGTGCTGGAGCCCGAGCAAGTTTGGGAAGGGGCGAGGAATCTCACAGCACATCATTTGAGATAAGGATCAGTCTCTCTTGATTTGAATTCCAGAGCTCTCAGCTGTGGTCTGCTGACATCTCGTCAGCATCCGTGACATTTACCAGCGATATACCGTTTATATCATTCTCAACTCCAGAGGCCAGATGACAAGATGCAAAGACATTAGAATTCTGATTATAATAAAAAGAAAGAAGTTTGTGGTGTTAAAAGAGGAATGCAATAAAAAGAGCACAGAGATTGTTTTCCAAGATGCATGAACACTTTCGCAGTTTAAACATGGTACTAAATGTGCTTTTATTTACAGATAATTCTCTGGCATGGCTCTCTTTTACTCTAATCTCTCAATTCCCTCTTTAATCAATGCAAAATTGTGCCAGCCATTTGCAGGAGCATTCTTTACATGAGTACACATGAAGTGGCTTTTAGAGGAGCCTGAAGAAATAAAATTGTCAACGTTTACTAAAAAAAAAGCAGTTCCAAAAGAAGCGCTGGTCAAATATTAGCTAATGATGCATTTATCTGTCTCATATACTAAAACAAAGAACAAAAAAATTCTCAAAGTAAATCATTTAGCTTTCCACCAATTTGCAAGTTAAAAAAACCCAAAAGGGTGATTAGCATATAGATTTTAAAAAGTTATATGAAGAGTCTTTGTAGACAGGTAAATGTCATTTTCTGAATGCACTAGATAATACAGATGAATTATACAGGTTTAAGTTCCTTACAAAGCCCAATGAAATTATTGAATGCCTTTGCACACTCTTCATAGCATCAGAGAGGGTTCAGGATGAAACTAAATGGATATTAACTTTTAAATATAATTTAATATCAAGCCAAACAGCTATCTTCCCATATGCAACATAAGTAGGATATTTTTATATATATATACACTATATATAAACACACACACTTTCGTAATCCAAACACATTTTTAATAGCTTTTTTTGCAGTTCCTATCTAATACAGTTGATGTGATGATTTTCAGTGATTTCTGTTGCTGAATCAAACTTGAAGGGAACATCCTAGATTTTCTTACCTGGGTAGCTTTTGCAGTGCCTTGAGCTTTGTGTTAATAACTAACATTGCAAAGGAAACCGATTTTCACAAAGTGCTCAGCACCAATTCTCTAACTACCAGAATATCCCGAAAGTATCTCGAGTTTGTCTCAGCCATGTTCACAAGAGGAAATAGGTAAAGGGAGTAAGTCACGCTGAAGTGATCGTTGAAATGAATGTAGAAGTGTTGAAAATGTGGATAGTGCATTGTCCGGTATTACTCGCAGAATAAAAGCTGCTATTCAAACCTGGAAAGATCAGAGGAATATATATGTCTGTCTATAAAAATGTTTACAAAAGTTTATATGCACACAGATGCAGAGGTAGCAGCAGAGAGCTCCTTTCCAGCATGTCACGGGGCGAATCCAATGCCTGCCTTCAGGCTCCAACCTCCAGCTGACACTGCAGAGCAGCACTTGAGGGCTCAGTTAAAATCTCTCAGATAAAATATCGAACCATTTCTTCAGTCATATTTGTAGTTGCTATTAGTTAGAAAGATGCTACTGGTTGTTTGGAAAGGGCATGGGCATAAGCTGACTCTCATGCTCAGGATGTAATTCATGAATGCGTACAGTTTCCACTGTCTTTAATAAATACTACTGAAACTCGTAAGGACATTTTTGCACGTGTAAGTGGGGAGCCCTTTATTCACTCGAAGGACTCAACTACCATATAATGAGACTCCCATCTGGCAAAATACATCGAATTCTAGAAAGTATGGTTTAAAAGGAAAGCACATGTATTCTGGCTGTTTTAATTAGCTGCATTTTTTCAGTTGTCCACTTATCTAAATTTTACCTTTTTATGTGTGTGTTGTCTGCTAAATACTACCTAAAATACGGTTGAACGTTTCATCTGGGAAATGATTAAAGATCGGTCTTGCTGTTCCCACTCGCAGGGGATGACAGCCTTGTTCTTCTCTCCGCAGAGTTTGATGTCTCAGGTAATGCTGGGTGACCACCCAACACGGCAAGTCATGCCGTGCTTTACGGCTATCGTATTTCTCCCAATTGCATTTTACCTTTTCCTTTGCTCTTCTATGCCTGGAAGCAAAGTGGAAAATATTCTTCCTGCAAAACTGGCCAAGAAGTCAGAGGCCACACCGGAGGGGCTAAGCTGGCACCGTGCAGGTATCTATTTTGTCTTTTCAGCAGGGACAGAGCTGCAGCCCCAGGTCCCTCCCCAGGGACCCCACAGGGTTTTGTGGCCACTCGAGCTAACGGTACCCCCAGTAGCTCTTGCAGAAGTGACACCTCACCTCCCTTACCTCCCTTGTTCTTCAGTCCCGTTGTTCCCAACACGGACCGTGGCTTGTATCCACAAATTGGCCCCTAGCTAGGATCTTAATATGTGGTTGTGGGGCCAACAAAAATGTGCCAACATTTTTGGCAAATCTTCCTGCAGTGTTTGTGCAGATCTCTGCAGGTCATTAACCTTACATCACCGGCGATAAGAGGCTGGGCATTGCAAACGTATTTGCGTGGTCTCCAAGGCTCAGTCCTTGTCAATCCAAGCATCTAGTGCCAGCACAGCAGCAGTTAAATGAAGAATCCTTTTGCCCATCCTCCTGAATGAAGTGCAAACATTGCACTGTGATTGCAACAAAGGAAAAAGGACCAGTAAAAGGAAACAGAAAAAAAGGAAAATGGCCAAGGAAAATCGCTGTGAACTTCCAGCCCCGACAGCACATCCGACAAGAGCGGCCACCAAGGCTCCAGAGCTTCATGAGATTCCCCGACATCTCGTACCCTGCTCCAGCCTTACCAGGAGCTCATCACCTTCTTCTCTGACATGACAGTGCTGTCACTGCAAATCTACTTCTACCCTGCCAGTCCTACCTGGAGATGGTTCCAGACCCAAAGCAGGTCAAACATCCTATTTTTTCTTATAACAGCCTGCGCATTTTCCCCTCATATTGTGCCTTCAGACACAGGGAGGCACCCATTAGAATATCTACACTAAAATACCAGTAATCTATTAATTTGTCCCATAAACTCAACATCCATCTAGCAAAGGTTTATTCTTATTGATTACTCTGAGAAACGTAACGTCGCTTAGGGGATGAGTCCCTTGATACTTTTCTATGTATATATTTAAAATAGATGGAATAATTCTTGAAAAAAGAATGTCTAAAATTCATACATCCATGCATACACAGTATTACAAAAAAAATTGTTCAGTTACGTTTATGATGTGGCCACAGGGCCAAGAGACATGAAAACCCATCCACCTGGTCCGTAACTGTAGCAGGATTCAAAATGCCCCAAATGGGAGATTTTGGCTGTGCTGCTGGAGCGCCACCACACCAGCTGAGCTACCTTCTCTCTTTCTTTCCCTACAAAACCCCAGATGGGAAGACGATTGTGCAGAAGGGCTGATTGATAGAAATAGCTTATAAACCTGGACGCTACTGGGTGCTGTTGGGGACAGCTATAGTTTTTGAAAATTAATATGGGACAGCTGCTTCTTAATCTCTGACTTTGAGGGATATTCGATCAGCTGGCCAAGACCCATTTACCCGGTTAGGAGGTAGCTCAGCAGCCTGGTTGACTCTCAGCTAGAGCCAAGAACTGATTCTCAACAGGATATCATCTGGTGGATTTTGGGTTGAATTTTGGAGAAAGATGAAAAAAACTCTGGAGCCTTTGAACTAGATCTTTTAACTTTCTACAAATTCTTTTTTTTAAATAGCCCAAAAGATTTTGGTATCCCTGATAACAAGTCAATGTGAGCTTCCATGCATTTGAGACATTCTGCGAATGGTTATGGTTGTAAAGTCACGTCTCTGTGTGTCTGAACCAAATACAAAACAAGGTAACTGAAGAAAAAAAATAATAGCAGCAGTAAAAGTTCACATTCATGCTCAACAGTTAATCTGATCACCACCAGCATCTCAGCCTTTTCTGACCACTAATACAAGAAATTTTAATTTGTTATACTGTTGTAGGAAACTCGTGGGCACATGCAAGCCTGTTAACATGATCTCACTGTGCAACTGTCTGTTTAACTGTCTGTTTCTTATAGGCCATCTCAAACTTTATTTTACACCTTCTTCTGACACTGAATCTGATAGTATAAACCTTGTAGGTATTATTAAACATACCTAAGTTAGTTCCAAAAGTATCTGCTATATCAAGTTGCACCAGATCTGAATTTGCCTGTGAAGAAACAGTATGTTTTTATCCCACTTTACCCCAGTTTGGAAGCAGTTCTTATCCTGAGCAACAAGCCCGATGTTCACCAGTCCTAAAGTCACAAGACCGCATATTTCTCTGCGTGTGTATGTGTTTGCGTCTGCGATTTCCCAATATTCCTGGCTACCGCAGTCAGAGCCATTGAACTGCTCAGCGCTGCATGTAATAAAATGCTGAAGGCATCTGGGTTTTTTTGGACACATGTCTTGGCATGAAGCTGTGCTTGAAGTGTTGGATTCTCTTCGCACAGTTTGGAGACCAGCGTGTTTCCAGTGGAGCTGGAAACCTGTAACCACTCATATCCTCTGCTGGGTATTTTGTTATAGTTTAGCACTGTTTGGGTTTGTTTTCAAGTTGAAAAAAGAAATTTAAGGGGGGAAACCTAAGAAGGAACAGATGCTAATACTGGAATATTAGAGCTCAGAGTTATTATCGCAGTTTGGGGAGCTATCTAACAGGCCTTTTTAGACAAAATCTGGCCTGAAAGTGGCATGAAAGCAAGTGTATTAAGTATTGTAATAACTGCTTCCCCTCTCTCCACTCCTCTGACTTGTGAAATCGCCTTTCTCTGATATCTCGAATGGCTCCCATTCAGGCTCCCTATCTACTGCTCCCAACGCGCTGCAGTCCAGGACTGTCCGGGCTGCCTTCAGCAGAAAAATATTAGCACTTGGCCACCTGTCCGTTAAGGGGATGTTTTACATCGCAGTGTTTCGAGCGTCTCCATTTATTATGCTTTTTCCATTGTTCAGGGAAGCAGGAAGATCCAGGAGACATTATCGCTGTATAAATATAAAATACGGATATAGATAACCATAACACAGCTTAGCTGTATTTCATACCCAGAGCAGGCAAGAACTTTGCACCATTTTGCAGGTCCCCACTGGCTGTTAGTCTGATTTAGTCCCAAAACGCTTTGGAGCAGTGTGGGGGGTTATTCCCACGGAGTCGAGATGCCCCCCTGTTCCTCAGCTCGCTGGGAGATGCTGCTCAAGCTGCAGGCAGGGAAGTCAGCAGGACAGCTGAGATTTCTTCGACACATACAGTCCCAGCTAAACCCGCCGTACGGCACTTCTGGATTTCCAGAGCTGGAGCAAGTGGGCAAGGAAAAGATCCCCAAAGCGGCCCTCTACTATGTCAGCATCTGATTGCAATTTCTGATGGCGCTGATGGCAATTTCTTCCTTTTTTACATAATTTTCCATCTATCTGGGTAAACAAAGCCATGCAGATGACTAGAAGGAAACGCCAATTCTTTTTACTTTTGTTGAAATGACTTTCACCCTTCTGCTATCGTATCCTCTGTTACATTTAATTTGTTTTGGTTTAGCACATTTTAGCTGAGCAAACAATTTGTATGTTATGACTTGAGCCCATTTTAGAATTGCTAAGGAATTTTTTTTTTCTTTTTCACAGTTTTTTTCTAACCTGTCTGTATTCAGCTCACACGCTGGGTTGTATTTAAACAGAAGATCAACTGATAATTGCAACACCACTGCTGGCGTCGTTCTAGCGATGAGGCTGCCAGCATTTCCAGGTTGAATTTTGGCATACGACGTTGCAGCCTGGAAGCCAATTTTATTAAAATGAGTAGAGGGAAAAATCTGTTTGGCCTCTTTTGCTTGATAAGAATATAAAAAGACAAAATTTTAAAAGAATAAATTAATGTGGAAAATACAGTCCCTGACCTGCAGATATTTTTGTGATGTCTGCCACTGACCTGAGATGCCCAGGCCAATATCTGTAACTGGCATCACCCTCCGCCAGAGCCACATTGCCCCAGACGTGGGCATCGACCACGCATTAATTACAAGCTGGGGCATCAGGGATGCGCCCGACAAGTGTCTGGAGCTGGGTGCCCACAGCCCCAGCTGAGCCCAGCCTCCTGGCCCGAGCACCTCCATGCAGTCCCACAATGAGGCCAGTGCAGCTAAAAACCGATCCCCAGTTCACCCCAGAAAATCCGTATTTCTCACTAAAAACACAGCCATCTACGCTCGTCATTGTTTGAGGGCCTGTATCCTACCACCTCCTCTTGAAAATGTAAAACCACGCACCAGCAGAATACAGATGAATATCTGCACTCATATCATTTTATATTTAAGCCTATTGGATTGTGATAATTACAGTTTTAGAATGGGATCAAAAAGCACAGATCTACAGAGACTCTTTGAAGACAATGTCTATTTATTATAATTGCACAACATTTTCCATCTGACCTGAAAGCATTATTCAGGCATTAATAAACTAATGTTCACAAAAGAAAGACAAGCTTCTCCTGCCACTGTTTATACCCATTTTATGGATAGGCAACATGAGAAACAAAGATTTTAGGTGGGTTGCCTCTGTGTTCAAGCAGCACCTGGGCACAGCTGGTCTGTAGTGGGTGCAGTGGCCCACAGGCTTTCAAATAACAGCACATTTAGCTCTTCAGAGTCACCAGTTCTCTTGATGTTCCCTGTATTCTCAGACCTGGGACTTTCCTGGTTGGAGATGCCAAAGGTGGAACATTTTGGTATCCAATGAAGCTGCTTAGTTAATAAAACTAATAACACTTTATATATAATATTACCTTTATCCAACAATTGCACTCATTTAATGACTTGACCTGCACAGAGACTTTTATTCCATACTCTTCACATATATGAGAAGAAGACAGGAGAAGTGGAAATGGGACTTGTGCAAGGTGGTTTAGGGACTTAAGGGTCAAGTTGGGAGAGCTGGGAGCCAAAGCTCACTATCGCCCACTCCTCTCCTTTAATTTCTGGATTAGAGCTTGTCCCTGAGGGTGAGGAAGACGTGAAGAAGCGCACAGCCACCAAACAGAAATCTGAAACAATTTGGGCAATCTTTTTAACCAGGCATAAAAGTTGGCTTACCAATTATTGCAAGCATGATTTAACAATGAAATATTGCAGTGTTTCTGTGAAATGGAAGTAAATGTGGGTCTGAATGGAGTGGTGCTGATCTATAATCGGTGTATTATTCAAAATATAACCAGTGTATTATTCAAAATAACTCCTCTGGCAGGAGGAATAACTTTAGCCAATGTTTTCTGGAGAACTTTGCTCTTCAGCGGTGGTGCTCCATGAGAGCATGCTCATCACTTCTGCATTGCACCGTGCAAGAGTAGAGGACAACAACGCTGCGGCTGATGCACCAAGTGCTGCTCGGCTCTGGCTCCTGGCAGTGCTCGGGCACCGCCGGAGCCGCAGGGACTTGCCCTCGGCCACCTCGGCTGCAACGTCAGGGTGCAACGGCTGGGGCCAACCTTGCGTGGGACCGCGTGGCACTTGGGAAATCCACCTTGGCTCTCACGGCTGGTCTTCTGCTGGTCTTAAACTAGAGGAAAGCAAGCAATGTTTTCCTTGGGTTGGCAGAGGGCAGTGTCTCTCCTCGCATGCTCAACAGGCACCTCTGTGGCAGGAGAGGCTTCATGCTAGCACGGGGAGCCGCGTCAGCAGAGGCACAGTGCAATAGCGTCCTGCTTGCCTTGGTTTTGCTCGTGAACCAAAAGAGCCCGTACGCCCTCCGAGACAGAGACCCTTAGGAAAGGCTACCACCAACTTCCTCTGCTGTGATTTTCCCTTTTTCATTATGTTTGACATTTTTGAGACTGAGCTTTGTTACAGACTATTAGCCTATGGCAGTAGGCTGGGGAGATAAGACTTCATCAAGCTATAAATCACACAAAAGCGTGTAAAAATGTGAAATTCTGAGGTTGCACCAGGAGCTCTGGTTGGGTTCGCCTGAGCGTTGTTGTACTGATTGCAATATTTCAAGTGACTCACAGTATAAGCCATTGTTGCAGCTTGCAGGGAAATGAGTTTGGTGCCTTGTGTCTGAATAGCAACACTATTAAAGTTTTGTACTTAGCATAGTTACTGACTTTGTGGGATCACTGTAGCAAGTTTTAAATGATGCATGAAATGAAGAATTCCTGCCCATCCTAAGGAGAGATAATGCAGATAATAGACTGCCTTGCAATCACAGCTGTGCAGTGTTTTTTTGTTCTGCTCACAGAAATGCCCTCCAAACCCCAAAGTAACAGTATATACAATACATTCACAGGGTTTTTTTTTCCTCTTTGGGTTTATACTAACTATTCTCCCTCTCCCCACTCATACATACATTCAAGGAAGCCAGAGCATATGGACTACAGGGACACAGATGCCCAGAGCCCATTGCTCTGCCCCAGACTCCTAAGGATACTTGTGCTCCTCTCCACCACGGAGGTGCTGCAATAATTTTATAGCTGCTGCGCAGATGCTATTTCATCTCGGAACTTAAACCATCACAGCGGACAACTGCAAATACTCTCAAGCAGGGAGCAGCCCCGACCCGCTGCACCACATGCCCGTGTGGTACAGGACACCCAAAGGAGCAAGCTGCAGGGTCAGGAGGGAGTATTTTGGCCAGCAGACCTCCATGTCTGTCTCCAAAGGTTTGTGGAATCATTCACGACCCAATGGTTCAAACCCGGAGAACAAAATCCAGATACGAGACGTGAGACCCCACCTTAGCAATACGTACAGTCGGGATCTGGATTTGGCTAATGTGGACCAGGCACATCTCTTGTCCCAGTTCAGGTGTGTGGATGAATGTACAGATGGACAAAAATAGTTGCAGTGTTACAGTCAATGCAGGTTTTTATCACTCAGGTTTCGTGTCATCTGCTTGGGCATTTTGTCATGTCATGTTTGCTCAAAAAGTCACGTATCGAAAAGATTTATATTGTCATGTGCTTTATACTTAAAGAACTTTTGTTTTTTTCCTTTTTTAACAGCATTTTTTATATGTGAAAAATCGATAATAAATCGCATGGTCTTGCTACTCAAGGCCTTTGCCACCACATAAGTTGATCCAAAAAACCAAGTAATGGTTCATTTGGAGCAATAAAGCTCTACTGGGTCATTCGTTTAAAAAGAAAGTCACATATTAAAAATCATCTTGTAGGTAAAGGAATGCTGCGTCATTCAAAGTGTTAAATATCCTATGATTTTGTTTTAATAGGTTCAGGGATTCACACGAATTACTTCATTAGGTTAATACTGCACAACAGCAGTTTTCACTTGTCGAAAACATTTTTCTGCACTCCCAAAATATTCTCTCTGAATTTCTTTCTTTGTCCCTATGCTTTCAAGAGCATTTAAGGAAGAAAAATGTGCAACTCCCCCGCAGTAATATATTTCCAGGAGCTG
>NC_059476.1:2410000-2455000 GCF_018139145.2 Gymnogyps californianus | reverse complement strand
GAGCACCAAAACCGGGACAGAAATGGATCTTCCACTTGGCTCACCACATTTGTCTTGGACCACATCAACATGTTATGCACTGATTCCCATATAACTGAAAAAAAATATATTCTATATTATAGCATCGAATATGACCTCAATAACGTATTTAAAATCAGCTTCCTCATTACATATCAAGCTGGTCTTCGTGAGAACAAGCTGCTGGTTTCACGAGGCATTTTCGATGGAAATGAGCTCCGAAGAAGGAAGCTGTGGGAGTCTGTCAAGCACGCAGTAAACTCGGGTTTGAAGCGTGGCATTTCCTGATGCAGATCCTTAATTACAACAACAGAATAGATAGTGTGGAGGAGGAACTTTTACAGCGTATTAAAGAAAGGAGTGATATGTGGTACAGCTGTCTGGATTTCCTTGGAAATATGAAGCAGTATCATTTATTAATTATGCTGAGGTAACTGGGAAGAAATTTAAATATAGAAGAAGTACCTGAAACTAGTAATTGGCTGGAATGCTATCACCCCCCCCTTACTCTGCTGCTGTAGAAATTACCAACAAAATATATTCCGCTTCATTTCCCATGACACTAAACACTTGGAATATGGTTCCATATCTTAATATTATTGAAAGATGAAGTGACATTATGAAAAAACCTGACGCGGATCTCCTCTCTTTGCGAGTAGGCAATGCTAGCTATGTCTCCTTAAATATGAAGGCTCCTTACTTTAGCACCTGAGCAATGTGGAGGACCTGCTACGCAAAGCCGGCCTCAAAATCATTCTTCCCCTCATGCTTTTGTCCCATGATTGGCTTGTCAAAATAAGGAATCAGTAGCTATCACTGGTTTTCAGCCTATAAGATGAGCTGCTGGGCTTCAGAGTTGTAGGCAAACATTTATGAAAAATAAAACAAAACAGTGTAAACCTGCTCTGGCATCACACAATGCTGAACAATGTGGGAATAACACTCGATCAAGTCTGACGGTCACCTGCAAAGGGCAAGCAGGTACATGACACAAATGTTCCAGAATAGCTGTCCTTGGATATAGGGAAAGCAAGAAGGAACGGGGCAACTCCTCTCCTAAAACCTCGCCTGGAAATACCTTACCTGCTACTACACTGAGAGGTGCCTCCACCAGCCTCGCTCTTACAGAGAGCTGGATGAGCTCCCAGGCTGGGAACTGACGGCGCAAAGAGCAGTTCTTCATTCATCACGTATTGACCACTAAACTGATACGGAAATTCCCACTGAGGAAGCAGTATAGTGATGAGACAAATCGTATTGTTCTCCAGCAAAACTTGCTTTGATGGGTCAAAGCTGGAAAGCAACTACCACTGCTAAGTTACAATTTTCATTCTGAATAGAATATTTCAGTTATTAGTGCAACATATTTCTCTAGCTGTATACGTAGCATATTAAAATATGTTCTATTCTATTAAAATAAATAGAATGTTGTAGGTCTTAAACGTCTAGAATTCAACTGTCAAAATGAAGTAAACTCCAGGTTAACTCTATCACTCCAGCCTTATAATCCTGTAGGATGGAGATACTTGATAGATGCCTGAACATCCTAGATTATATATCCAGCCCCACTCAAAAGGCCCAGTAAGGCTGGCCAACAGCTATAGGGTGAGTGTATAACAGGATAAATTACATGCTGTACCAGAACTCACATTTTTTCCAAAGACTTATGAAAGAGATATATTTATTTCTATTTTACAAGGCATAACAATCAAGTTTATTTTGATGGCTACCTGACTCACTGTTCTTTCTTGAAAACACGGACAGCATGTCTGCAAAATGATTCTTCAAGAAGAACCGTGCCAGGCAACGTAGGAAATGTGCTGCAGAGTGGTTGTTAAAGATAAGTTCCTTAGAAGTTTGACTTGGCATTCTTCAATTACTAGGCTAATTATTCTTCTATTATTTAGGCAGTGAGCCAAAGGTTTCCTGGGTGCATAGGAAGTTAATAGGGGAGATGGAGCAAGATTGTGAGGCCATGTCAGCATATGTTCATTAAAGCCCGATTTCTTCAGCATTAAACTTACTCAATGCTCCAACAATGTACTACTGTGTCTATATATTTAATGATAAAAAATATGCAAGAATAATTATTTACAATATTTCCTGACCCAGTTTTTTCAGTCATTTGTTCAGAGCTGTATCTATTAATAAAATGGATGAATTCATTGGGAAATCTACAGAAAAGAATGCGATGTCTCCTGTTCATTGCTAGAAGGAAATTAAGGAGTTTCCAAAAGCTTGCCAGTAATCCCCACTGCTTTCTAGCGTTCAGCACTGGATATATATAATTACATATGAAAAAATTACATTTGAAGAAAGTTATTTAAGTTGCAAAGCCAAGTGCTTGAAAGTTAAGAAATGCCATTTTTACAATTGCCCATGCAATCCTGATTCTTCCCGCTTATGTATCCAACTTCTAATATTAAAAGAGAGGCAATGGGAAAATATTACGTGATTATGTAGTTAAAGATTGTATCGTAATGCATGTGCTCATGGGAGCAGAAATAAGGTTGCAGACATATGTAGCCATAAATCTGGCATTCCTTAACATACAGATCTTGCCTGTACAAACTAAATAACTTCCTTTTAACATAATTTTTATGTCATTTCCTGTTTTGTTTAGTTTCTAAGGAAATATATAAACCAAATCATCGTATGCACAGCTATCTAAAAAATGGATTCCTTGAGCCCAGGTCCTACTCTTTGTTTTTCTCTCTCTCTCACACTTGCTCACCTTCTTTTTCTTGCAAGAGATGGAAATCTCTCCCCGTGGAGGCACCCGGGGGTGTTAGGGGACGCTGGGGCAAGATGTAGGTGTTCGGGTGATGCTGGGCTGGTGGGGCCGTGCTGGCCCCCATGCCTTACCAACGTCCTGCCCCAGGGTCAAGGTCAGCCTCTTCGGCATTTGACCAAAAACCTGTGACCTGGGAGCCAGAGGAGGGAGACGGGGCTTTTTAAAAAACAGTTTATAGCTCGGTTAAACCTGAAAGACATTTTGTGGGACCCAGCAAAGGCACTTCTCTGGCCTGAAGGCTTTCTCCCTGCCAAACTTCAGGAGCCCGCTGCAAACCATGCAGCTGCTGGAGCTTATCAAAAAAAAAACCCCAAAATACCAAAAAGCCCCAGGAATCTCCCCCAGCGTGAAGGGTTGGGCGGCCAAA
The DNA here is from genome assembly GCF_018139145.2 of Gymnogyps californianus. NCBI lineage: Eukaryota > Metazoa > Chordata > Aves > Accipitriformes > Cathartidae > Gymnogyps > Gymnogyps californianus. The sequence continues at coordinate 2,451,821 of NC_059476.1, read as the reverse complement.
CGTCTCCTGCTGAGACCCCACGAGGGGGTATGACGGCTCTCCTGTGATTTTTTAAAGTCAGAGGAGTTTGCCATTGGCAATAGAGGGAGAAAAGGCAGGTCTCCTCTGAATTTCCAACACCAAGAGGTGCCCCGCGCTGCCAGCAGCAGCCCCTGAAGGCGCAGCCCCAGCTCAGCCCGCACCCGGGCAGTGCCGTGGGAACGGGACGGGGCGTCGAAGGACGGATAGAAGGAAAAATCTATTGTAGATATTGGAAACTAATCCAAATCCTTCCTGGCAAATCTGCTTGTTTAATATGTTCATTTAAATTCATTTCACAGTCAAGGAAAATGAGATTTAAAAAAAAAAAAATGTTTATTGATGTAAGTTGCAGGGAAAATAAATCCACAAGCTTCCCCCCTGCCTCAAACTCAGTATAGAGAGAACCTGAACTGTATTCAGCATTAAATGTAAAAATCTATATTTATTTATTTTTAAAATGGGCTTAACTAAAGCAGAATTTCATGGCTTACCAATAAACAACTTTTTAAAAAACTTTTCCATCACAATTAGGAAGAGAAGAAAAAAAAGAAAAGAAAAAAAAATAGTAGTCAAATCTCCAGTATGTCTTACAGCATATTAGGAATATATCCAACCTCAAAGAATTTTTATTAACCTCTCACTGCTTCCAAATTCAAAAAAATTCCCCCAAACCAGAGTTCATAGTCTGACATCAGAAGCTGCCAAACATCTCAACGCAACTGAGCACCACAGACAGTCGCTGCTGCTCTGCCTCCAGGGCAGGTTGGAGGTACGTCCATCACCCACCCGACGGGAGCTGTAACAGGGGAGGCACACCGGCTTGAATGTCTTGCATTTTTTAGTGCACGGTGTGGCTATTTAGAGGCAAAGCCTTGGGTCCCATATCCCTGCTTAAATCTGCAAGGAATTGTAACAAAGGATTTGGCCCCAAACTTTATTTGGCAAGTAGGTGTTTTCTGTGCAATGCACTACCAAGAGAAACTATCCTTACCAGCTGGCCCAGAACATCTCCTGCTATCAGAAGCCTTCTTCCTGAGCCCTGAAGTGGCCTTTCCACACAATATTGGCAACCTGTCTTAAGCATTATTTCATGTTTTATTCTATTTCTTTTCCCACAGATCACCCTGCTTTAAACCACAGCTATGCAGAAGCTAACGGAGCAGGGGCGCTTGTGCCCGACCTCTGCAGCAGCCGTCGCTGGTGGGGTGGGATGCTAAAGGCTGAGCATCGTTGCTGGAGGACCTGGCTGTGACTCAGGTCTTGTCAAGAGCTTTGAAACGCATGCGTTCAAGAAGGTCACTGGAAGTGAATACAAGCGTACCCACAAACCAGAAGCCTAAAAGGAAAGAAAACTGCATCGTATTAACTGAAAGTTGTTGTAGAAACCACACACCATGTGCAAGCGATTAGATTATGTTTCACAAGAGCCTGATTCTGAGCTAATTTTTTGGGCACTGATCTCATCACGCAAAAAGGGACCTCAGCCTTCTCTAATCGTGATGCAAAGGGGAGCCCTGGCTGAGAAAGGACTGCAGAGTCGTGCACGGCGCCGTGCAATGACCCGCTCACGAGCTTCACCCGCTCCTGCAAACCCCACTAACATCTACTGCTCCACCTCCAAAACCTCCCAGCCTCGCAGATGTAAAGCGGCACAGCTGCCAACGTGTCAGGGACACCTACCAGCTCCTAAAACACCTGCTCCAAAATATCTGCTCTCTGCAATTAAATATTTAGATGATGCTTCATTTATGAAAATTAGATTTTAGGAGTGAATTAGGACTAACTTAATTATTATACTAAAACATGAAAATGATAGTATATTATTAGAAACATATTTTTCTTGCAAAACTGTGTTTGCGATCTAGCCAGGAAAAAAAAAGTTATGAAATAGACTTTTTATAGTAGGTGTTAATTCTGAATAATTAGGATTAGGCACTGGGGATTTGCAACCCAAATAAAAATTACCTAATTAACCCTTATATTGGCCCTAACAGAGAAGCCAAATAGTTCAGCAATAAAAAAAAAAAAAAAAAAGGCCAAAAAAAAAGCCCTCCACACACATCAGTGAATATCTAACAGTTTAAAACCAAAACGGGATTTAAAGAGACTCCCTGGAAAATATTTACAAACGTGACAAGAGCCATGCAGACAGCTGGGATTTGGATTTGCCATGATGTGATCAATACGATCCAGTCATTTTACGATCACATCCCCAATTAGGAAATGTGAAATCATCTCAGGTCTTTTTTTCTTGACACGCTCCTAATGCTGCTGCTACCTTCTCTTATTTCCTCTTATAGTGATTATTAGTCCTATTTGGGCTATTTTTTTTTTTTTTTTTGTCTAGATTTTCTCAAGTATCCCATGGCACGTCCAGGAACCGCTGCATTCATGGGAGTAAGACCTGGCAGCCTCTTGGCCAACACCCAGCCACGAGGGACACACAACTGCAGAGACCGAAGACTCCTCAGCTCCTCTGGAAGTCCAGCCCTGGGCATCACCCCTCAGAGCTGCATTGAATTCATGGCCAAGAGCCAAGACAACCATCTCTCCCTGCAAAGGTCCTCCGAAAGAAACTCTGGGCAGCAGCACACCATAATGGGGGGAAAAAAAGGAGGTTCTCATGGCCACAAGCAGGAGCGCATTGCTGGAGCAGAAAATAATTTTCTTCCTCGGTCAAGGACAAGGGTAGATACTATAGACTCACACAAACACTAACAGTGCTGGAGAGGACCTCCAGTTCATTTCTCTGCCCAAGGTATAATATTCAATACATAAATCCAAGGTAAAAATACTCTGCTCCGGTTCCATACGTTTTAAAGCTTCTTGTATTTTCATTGCGCAGACAGACTTGGCAAACTGCAGAAATATGAGCTAGCACTCGAGTTGAAACAAGAACTGGCCAAACTTTGAGGTTGCTAGGGTTTGAGATGCATGCAAAATCAAGTCAGATCCCTTTAGATACAATCGTATTCTACGAGTTAAGAAAAGATGGAGATGTCTGTCCAGCTTTTCACAACAACAGGTGAAACATGCCAAACAGGTCCCAGATTGCTACAAAAATATGGCACCAGCCTCGCTCAGTATGTGCAAATTCTCCTCTCCCATTGCATGTGGAAGGATATATACCGTTACCTAAATTGCCAGCATGAGAACAGCATGATGCTATTGACAATCTAAGTGAATTGTGTGTGATCGCTGAATACTGAACGATGCTGGCATAAGTGAGATGAGGTTTTATGTCTAAAGAGCTTCATCAGACTAATATTTAGCCAACAGTAATCACCACTTTTATTAAGAACTAGCGGAAACATTGGTGAGTGTTTATAGACATATGCAATGACATGAACATTGATACAATCAGGAGCAAAAGAAAGTGTAAGATTTCGAATACTCTTTATGGGTTCCTCTCCTTCAAGTAACCATGAACAGCACTGTTTAAATAACCTCAGATATACAGTGTTTCAGCTCAGAAAAATATATTGTACAATTTACTTGGTGAACACTTGCTGCCTTAACCTTACAGAATTCCCTTCCTTCTCCACCTTGTTTAAATCCTGGCTCTGACATGTCTCTCCAGGAGGGATATACAATGGGGGCAGCACCATCCTGGACTTGCCCTGCACCCTGAAGCGGGGAGCCCTCTGCTACAGGTATATCTCGTGGAGGTGCAGGAAGGATTTCATGCTGGCTTTTGTGCAGGGTGAGCATTCAGCCCGTCCTGAAGTCACCGGCTGGCAACTGTCAGACCTCGTGCCTTGTGAGTGCTCCCACTCCAAGGCTTCCTCCAGCTGCCATTTCAGGCAAGTCAGCAAAGTGCCCCAAATCCCTTGGGGTGCCTCTGTAGCACCCGCCGCTCGCTCAGGTGCCAGTCCCCATCGCTCTGCGGCGCTGATGAGCAAAGCCTCCCTGCGGGACCGCCCAGTCCCACCATGGGATCACCGCCGGGCTGCTAACCGCAGACCACACTCTGCCTCCCAGGAAAACGGGGATTTTGCTCAAGGTTTATAGATTCAATCAAACCTCCTCGAATAATTCCCATGGAAGAACTCTATATACATGAGGCTGAAGCCTTAATTTTTTAAGTTTGCTTTTCCCCTGCTGTACAGATTAAAGACATAATTTGATTTCATCTCATTCAATTTTAAAATTATTAATCTTATAAAAAAACCACACGAGTGGTCCCAGCTCAGTCCAGCTGGACAGGCGCATCTCAATTGCAAAGCAGAGCCCCATCGCTGACCTGGATTTCTCCTCCCTCCGTGCACACAGGCACCAGGAGCACCAAGTCCTGTACCCAAAACACTATCCCCAACAGAAGGGATAAGTCTGCAAAATCCAAGTCCTCAAAAGCATCGCAGCGCCCAACAAGAAATGCAGGGCTCCATTTTCCTCTGCTGGCAAGTTGCCTCCTGCAACGTAGGATGGATTTCCTTCTTTTAAAATTTGGAAACAATATAAATGGGAGATAACTTGCAATCCTTAATGCTTTCCATCCTCTTTGCAAAATCTTTTTATAATGCTCAAATAGTTGGCTTCCAGTGATGATATTATAATGATCCTGGGGAGTACTGAGAAACTGAGAGTAAATTCAAGTCAAATACATTTTAGAAAATTAATACAATATCACAGACCTTATATTGAATAATTTTCATTACAGGATATAATTCTCTTACTGGGGAAGAGCAATAACATGGTGATTGTTGATGTTGCCAATGCTCTTTTGTATTTTTTTTTTAAATCTGCAATACTTAGGCATTAAATTGTGCCGTTATAGTTGCTCGGCAACCATAACTTCTGCATACGCACCTCCCATGGTTTTGTAGCAACAACAATCTTATGATAACAAGGGGATGGGTATCTTTTTTGCAATCAAGATTCTTCTTGATATGTAAATTTATGCAACATTTTATGTATTATGTATGGAAAAATTAAAATAATTATTTCATTTGAGTAATAAGCTTTAAGTGTTGATTTCAGTTTTAAAATTGCAGGAATGGACCTGCTGAAAATTTGACACCAATAAACAGAGGAAATCCACTGGCATATAGTAAAACAACTACATTCTCTTTGGAACACCTGCTATTTACATATTTCAAACGTGAGATACAAAACAGGAGTGGGGAGAGCATTCAGGGTTTGTGGTTTTGAGTTTTGGAAAGGAAGAGTAAATGGCTATTTAAGACAAAAGGAAAAAACCCGAAAAACTAAGAAAAATAGACTCAAAGTAAATTCAGTGCCTGCAGAGCAGGCCAAAGTTAAGTTAATCTTCTCAAGAGGAACCCACTCCTCCTGGGTACATCTCCAGGACTCAGTGCAGGAGACCACTTCAACATACAATTTCACTTGAAGGTTTTAGAGCCTGATAGAAACTTGGGCATCCCCACGCAAGAGGCAGATGCACCTGGGTGCTACACCTCCATATGGAGTGCAAGCATGTGCCCTAGTGCAGTGGGCAGAGGCTCAAATGGAAAAAAAAAATCTCAGCTTTTAACAACTGCTTTTGCCTTAGGACTCTTTGGACTGAGGAGGAATTTTCTTGTGGAAGTGCTGTTGTCATCAGACGTTGTACCTTATCAAGACTTTCTTGAGAAGTCCCAGTCCTGAAGGGATTTCTGCCTCTGAATATGTTCACCATTTATGTTTTGCCTCACTCAGAGGATGCCTGAGTCCATGGCAAGGGGCAATGGCAGAGCCAGTTGGCACAGGGCTCCGCTAAGGGACAGAGCAGAAGCCCTGGGTGGCATGGCCACCACCAGCATCACTGGTGGGTTCAGCCCAACACACGTGCCCAGCAAAGTCTCAGCTCTGGTCATCCAGCCCTGGGGAAGGTGGGAGCAGACTGGGAGCGTGGCAGAGATCCTGCAGAATGGACAGATGAAGGCGTGGGAGAACATGAAATAAATATCAAGGGTGTGTTACACTCTGTGTAGAAGACTTCTCCAGCACGAGGTGTCCAAGAGTCCCATCCACTCTCATTAAAAAGCTTTCCTGATGCGTTCAGACTGCTGAGCCTTCGCATCCTCCTCCTCCTCCTCTCTAGAAATCAGTGGGAGCAGTCCAGCAACTTCAGTGGAAAGGGCATGAGCAGCAAAAATCTGAAGTACCTGTAGGTTAGTTCTCATGTCCCATAAGGGCAAAATACCCTACGCTGAATTGAAGTAAGTTAAATGAATAAGTTTGAAAAAGCATTTTTCATTACTTTCAATGTTTTTGTTTGTTTTTTTTTGTCTTCAGAATGGTCCTATACTCATAGTACATTTATTTTTATTCTCATCCTCTGTACAAAGAGAATAAAAAACTAAATACAGAAGTTATTAGACCATCCTGCAAGAACATCAGTGGGCCAAAATGATTCTCTTCTTAATTGTTTTAATTAAGAAAAAAGCAAAATTATCTACATTTTCCTTTCAATTACTAGAGGGAAAAAATAATTTGATATTGCATACTGAATTTAGATGAATGTTATCGGGCAACACCTCTGAGCGATTTTAATAATTTAATGTAATAATACAAGTTTATTTCCTTTCAGCTGGAATAGACTTCAACTTTTCACACGAACACCAAGTTAGGATTCAGCTTTATTTTCTCCTTTGACATCACTTTCTCTTTTGAACCAGATTTCTCCACCATAAACACAATCTAGTTTCTTCTTTCTTGGTATCTGGGATATAACTGGCAAATTTACGTGGCACCGCAGAAGAGGGAACTGCTATGTAGATCAAAGAGGTAATTTTCCCTATTTCATCTTTCCCTAATCAGATATCCTCCAACTTCTGGAAAGCCTTGTAAGAGTCTGAACATCACGTCTCTCTATTAAGCTACGAATACTTTAAATTGAGCCTCCTGCTTTGCGGACGCTGTTGTTGAGTGCTAACGCCCCGGTACCCGTACGGCACGATCCGCGCTGGTCTGCCTGCCTTTGTATCAAACCGTGCTGCTCTAAGAATTGTACTTTTCTACTGCCCTGGGGTCACCACAAAAATTTACCTGCCAACCAGCAAGACTGTAAATAAAAAAAATAAACAAATCTGTCCTGTACTCTTTCGAGCCATGACTTTTTTGAGCAGTAGAAAGGAAGCCCCTGCTGACAGCAGCCTCCTGCTCCTCCACCAGGACATTGCTGGGCGTCTTTCCCAGTCACCTGTAAGAAACCCTGCCTCGCCCAGCCCTCCCCGCTTCCCAGAGCTGAAAGCGTTTAAAAAAGCGCTTTAACTCAGATGTGCCATCAGAAGTGGCAGTGCAGGGAAGCTGCCACATCACTGCAACGCACTAAACATTTCCCCAAGGACTTTATGGTCCGGGTTCCAAATATAATTAGGAGAAATTTCAAACACTGCTTTAGATTACGTATACAGTAACATGCAGTACTGACATAACTATAGAGAATATTTCTTAAAGTCTTTAATCATCAAGTCATATTTTGTCTTCTTTACTTATAGGTCATTTCTTTGACAGAATAAATTATGATTAGCCTCTTAGTTTAAATGTAAAATTTAGCAGAACTATAGTGTCACTGCTCTCTGTGTTCTTTCTTTCAGTATTTCCCTTTCATTAAAACTGCCTTTGAAATCTTTTACCCTCTACTATAGCTGAAGCCCAGTGAGGACACTCTAATTTCTGAAACCCTGTCTGTGCTAAAGGAAAATGTGGAGGCTTAGGCTCCTGCATCGTTTGGTTTTTTGCCCTTTTTTTTTTTTTATGGATACCAAGTTCACAGTACTTCTGGTACGCAACAGGCAGGGAGAAGACAGCCAGAATATGGGATGTGCTGGGAGATTTTCAATGCAAACTATGCATTTTCTTAGAGCACAGTTCTTTTAATATCCAAGGAACAAGACCAAATAAAAATAACCTTTTTTGTTAAGGCACATCTCTTTCTGATCCCCAAAATTTTATATGCCATATATGAAAGTGCATATATAAACTATTTACTCTGAACAGAGACAACTTATGAAATTCAACAGGCTCGCCCTTTTGAACATCATAAGCTTTGCTGGCCAGGCTCATGTATTCGTGTATAATTTTCACCGCCTCCAGAAACCTTTTTTCTGCTCGATTCTCTTTGCCGCTCAGAAGCCATTGTAAAGTGCACAACTGCTATATGCACATCCCAAATCGTGCCATGCACCAAACCCACTGTGTAAGCACTCTGATTGTCAGAGCGCATGCAAGAAACGTGCCAACTTCCCGCCTGGGATCATACCAGGAATTAAACGCTCACCAAAGTTGGGACAGCACTTGGCTCGTGCTACCACACTAAACTACATCCAAACTACCACGGATAAGCACTTTCTCACAGTGTTTCCACAAGACCCTGGGTGCACATTAAGAGGCACACTACATTTGTTAAAGGTGACACCAGCACCGAAGCAAAAAAAAAATAAGAAAACGGGAAAAAAAAAAAAGAAATCGCAACTGACGAAATCTTACATTGCTGGAAAGTGTTTCACCTACTCCTGCGGTTCTACTTTAAGCAACACAATGCCAGCAATAAGAAGGGTCATAATAAAAAGTGTTACACTTGCCAAGGCAATATTTCACTGGGCTGAAACATCTTATTACACAGCCAGCGAGACTGTTTAAGTGCTGAACATTTTGCAGGCTAAATCTCTATAAATATGACTGCAACATGCAAAGAGTAGCTTAACCATAATGGTTAGCAACTGCCATCCGATGTCCTACAGAAAAACTAAAATTGCATCAACATTTTGTAAAAATGGGGAACTTAAGGTCTTCTGGAGAGGGTGAGGTTATAATGCTGTTGGACCAATGCTATAAAATATGAAAGATTTCTTCCTGCTGCAATAATTCTGCTATTCTGATGCAGGGTTTCCTTAAAAATGTGCATCTGCATTGCAATGTTTAGAGATGCTCATAATTCTTATTCATGTATTCCCCCAAAATCAGAGGATTTCCTTTGGACGGTGGCTGATTTTCAGCTGGGAAAACTAAAAAAGCTTGCAACTTTCGAGCAAGGGCCCCTGTGATCCTCCACTTGGCGGGACAATAGAGCCCCCATGGGAAATCTGTGCCATAAATTTGAGAGGTCCATAGAAACTGGGAAATGCAATTCTAAATCCCCAACTCCACAGCACCTCAGAGCCAGAGCAGCATCACAGTAGGGCAAAACTGCCCTGAGGTATATAAAGTTGCAGATCTACAGTTCCCACACACCTCCCCTTTCACACCTCCTGCCTGCCTCCAAATCTCTGTCCCAGGAACCCCCTCCCCGAGCAGGATTTCCAGTAAACACAGGGTGTGCAACCCTTGGGGGTCTAAGCCATTAATTCTGACCTCCCCATGCCATAAAACTGCAGTAGATCCCGTAAAGCCCTTTAGGAAGTTAGGTGTCTAATTCCCATTATCCAAAGCCATTGCACCGAAGAAAAAAAAAGCAATTAGGGACTGTAAACTCCCTCTTAAGTTTCATATAAGATTCCTAAACCTGTTTCAAACAATCAGATCCTGTGGGAGGACTTTTATCTTTTAGAGGTTCTCACATTGTATTTTGAGATGCAGAGCAGCTAGAACATGGCTTACTGTTGTACAGCATAGCATGAAGCAGTGTACGACAGAGCAGATACAACTTCATGTAATTTTCAAAGTCCCTTTCACGGAAAAAATCTCATTAAGAAGAAAGGTGGAGAACTTCTCCTCAAAAAAAGGCCAGAGGATGAAATTTCCATCGTAAGTTCCACAGCAATGTGTAAATAAATATACCTAGTAACTAGTAATTAACATTTTATTAGATAAATGACTCGTGCTCACTAAATTACCATGCATAAATATGCCATTAATATGCAGCAGAACTTATAGTTCAAAGCTATCAGCAATGTAAACATATGTTCACACACTCCATCTCAGTGTACTCGTGTATCTACATTCAAGGACTGCCATGCAAATACATCAATGATTTAGGGGGCTTCAAACTATAAGGGAAAACTACGTCTTTCAGCTGAGCTTAATCTGATGACGGGATGAATTTGCTTCAGCTCACGAGAAGCCAGATCCATCATTGTGGAGCTGTTTTGCTCTCGGCTGATTAGCAGTGGGCAGAAAGCCTCATTTTCTGACTGTTACAGAAATGTCAGGCTATCTAATGACTGAAGAGGAATAGAGCTTTTCATACACGGATAGGAGCCTGCCTATCTACACATCCTAGCCAGTGTACATGTAAAGTAAACCAATTAATATGATGCAATTGCAATAAGCAGAACTGACCCCATCCTGTACAAGTGAAGACACAACACAACATGCGTGCCCTGCAAAGAAAAGCCTCCTTTCCTCCCCTCCATCCTTCTGCCCAGCGATACAGGCTGACTTAAATATTTCTGACTTTCACTTGTAAAAGAAAGTCTCCTGTTACCACTTTGGCCCATTTTTCTACATCCTTGTGTGCCCACATCTCCATAATACGAGAGTGTTTTGCCATCATTAATGAGCCCAGCCGTGCGAAGCAGCAAAGCAGGGGTGGGCTGCTCCCATTTCCCAGATGGAGGGTTGAAGCAAAGCAAGATCAAGTGCTTTGCCCATGACCACACAGGACATGGTATCAGAGAGGGCAGTAGCTTCCCCCAAAGTCAGTCCTTCAGCCGCAACACCGTGCCTTGCTCTGAACAGGAATACGTGGGAAAGTATGACAGACTTCAAAGAGATTTAAAACTATATATGATTACCGTTCGTTACCTAGAAATATATGAAATTAATTTCCTTTATGTGCCTTTCCTCCTCTCTGTTAGAAATCTCTTTTCCAGGAAATAAACAACAGTGCTTAGCATTTGGCTTTTATCCTGCTGTCAGGCTCTCCAAATACACGACTCACAGGAATTTCTATTAGTACATAAAATATGACACATGTGAGAAAAGGTTAACCTGGACACCTTACAAGCCAGCTCTTGATTAATTCTAATTTTAGAACAGAACAAAACACAGCAAGTGGTATTAGGGTGACAACCAGATAGCAGAAAGCACCAGGGATCAGGAGGACATTAATGCAGAACCTCCCTTGAAAAGAGCATTTTTACCTACCTATGCTTTCAGACACAAAGTTGAAAGCAACTTTACTTTCTTCAGGAGCAAACCTGCATCTATCCAGATCAAATCTGTGTCCACCCAGGTTGAAAGGGCAGAGGGAGCCAGGGAGCCTTAGTAATTTTGGGATAGATACCAGCCCAACAGCTCTCCTCTGCATCCCTGCCAGGCAAGGGAGTCTTGATGCTCCCCTCTGCTTGCAGCCACTCCGAACCTCCCCCAAAGCAAGTACTCACCCGGGCATGCACGAGCAGCCGACCACGCTCAGCACCTCCTACAGCTGGTACCACTCTTTTATGTCCCTTAAACACTTTAATAGCTTATCAGAGGTCAAAGAAATCATGACTTGCCAATTCTTTCCCCTGGAAAGTCCTACCTTCAGCCCCTTACCTGGTAAACGTAAGGGCATTGAGGAGCCACTTGGTACTTTTCACTCTGCTTCTAATTTGAATACCTAGTTGAACCAAAATGTGTATTTTATTGTTTCCTTGGGCCATGATTAACCTTCTCATCCACCACCACTGAGCACTGGTTTTGGCTGACAGGATATTTTGGCAACTAATTCCCTGTTAGGCAGCGGACAAACATTGCCCTGTAGTCCAAAGTTGCCTCTACCTCTTCTCAAGGTACCTCTGGAGTCCACAATATCATTTATGAAATGTTTTAAAAGGCTACACAGAGCTGTACCAAGCGAGTATAAAACTTTTTGGTTAAAATATCAGACACACTGCATGATTCAATACCCATTCCCATTTACAGAGCATACAAGGATACTGCCTTTTGCTACCACAAGTTCAATATTGTTAGAGGGGCTGTACTGAAAAATTAACCTTAAAAATCTCACAAGAGCTTGTTTTTTCAGAAATGAGGAGAGAAAAACACACCTGACGTTGTCTGTGCACTTTTTCAAACTAAGCAGGAAATTTGGTAGACGCGTGCTACGTACAAACAATGTAAAACGCATATATCGGGGTAGATGTTTTCCATAACAACGCTCTGAGAAATTGCATTAAATCTCAGATATTATCCCTGGTTTTATAGAATTGCCCACAGAGACAGACACCAACAGCACTATTAAGTATCAAGAAAGTACCAGGCTTGTTACAGGAGCTTTATGAGAGCCAAGGATCAAATATTTTTTCACAGTTTTATGTGGATAGTTTCATGAAAATTGATCAGGTCTAAAAAGTCACAGTCCAAATGAAGCTAAGGTTAAAGATAATTTATACATGATATTCCTAATTTTATTCTGAGCCCTTTTATTACTATGTAGGCCTTTATGACTTTAAAGAAAATGTCAGTGGCAGCAAATGACATTGTACTGAATAATCTAGTTATGAGGGAAAAGACATTTAAAACTATTCCATATCAGCTTTGCTCTGTTCTGCTGAACTTACAGTTTTATCCCACACAGCTGGGCAAAACTCCTCTCTGTATTTTTAAATCCTCTTCACGGTTGCTTTACGAACCAATGTCTATTCTTCTTTTCTTTTTAATTCTTTTGAAATTTCATGTTTTTCTCTTTTTTCTAAGTAATTCGAGGGAATTCTTTTATGACCTCACATGTGCAGGGGCTTATCACCATGTGTGTTGCCATCTCGGCTATCCAGCCCAGCCCTGAATGTTTAGGACATGGGAAAATGTGCTCGGTTCCTGATGTTTGTGCCGCTTACCTGTCCTTGAGAGCAGCTACTGTATTCAGATCAGCTCCACAGCAGGGACATCAATTGAAGACACATTTCTGCAACTCTTTAAGTGGACAGCCAAGGTATTTCCATAAATCGCTGCCTGTACGATGCTGGGAATGGGGATAGGTTTGAAGGGCATCTTTGGCCCTTCCTCGGAGCAGCCCATTTTCCAGCTTGCAGGATTTGTTCCCACCTCTCCTTTTCCTCCTTTTAGCCAATCTCCAAATGTGAAACAACAACAACAAACCTACAAAAGATTACGGATATTTACAGTGTTATTATAGACTCTGGCTTGATTGTCTTTCGGACAGACATCTGTCTCGTGACAGCAATGTTTGCATCTTTTTCTTATTTTTCCAGCCAGAAAAAATGGCAGCGATGCAGAGTGACTGGTCAGGCAGGCTGCTGACACCCTTCTGAAGCCACCATTTGACGCACGGAGCAGGTCCGGAGGGGCATCTTTTCCCAAGGAGGTTCCCAGGGGCTTCCTGGAGGAGTGACCAGCTCAGAGCCCTGTCCCTACCGCTCTCCAGGACAAGGTCTCCTCGTGGTGGGACAACCTGCCATGGGATGAAAGACCTGCCCAGCGAATGATGCCCAGGCATGTGCTCCCAAACACTATGGATGCTTAGATTACTGACATGAACTAAAAGTACCTAAAATCCATCAGAAGGATTCTCTGAATATTCAGGGATCTCGATGCAAATTGTGTTCCTTCAAGCATTTTGTCTTTGGTGTAACAGAAGATGAACACATAAATCTGGCATAGGTACAGTTCTGTAATTGTTATAAATGAAGCTTATACATGAATATCAGTTATTGTGTGTATTTACTGGAAAGAAACAGTGTTAATAAATGAAAATAAAGAGTATTTTCATATAACTTGTTGGGACTGTATTTCAATTGCTTAAAAAAACTCTGGTGTTAAATAGCTTCCTTTTTTTGGGTTTGTTTTTTGTGTGTGTGTGTGTGTGTGATTTCTTGCACAGGGAAAGAAATTAGAGTTCTTAACATTAACAGTCTTTCCAAATTCTGCCACTGTCTGAATCAACACTACCCCTGGTTTTCCAGATGCTTGTTTGAAAGGCAACTGTTATTGCATGTCATAATTGTGTTCATAGCTGAGTAAACACCTTCACAGGTGCAAAAAGATTCAAAGGCTGCATGAGTTGTAAGGCTGAAAAAACAGAAATTTTATAGCTATGTCACGAACAAAGAAGATGTAGAAATGAAATACAATATTTTCCCGTGTCTTAAGTGTAACACTTGATTAGCTTGAAAAGCAGCTAGAGTCTTGTGTCCATGCACAAGATTTAATCAAAAATGTAGTCTTGTTTGAAAAGTGATTAGGTAAAAATGTCATTGATTTCTAAAGCAAATCTGCTCACTGAGTATTTCAGAGCCATAGACTCATTTTTCTTGATACTATTTATTTTTAGCAGTGGCCAAATTTAGCTATCACGGTATAATAAGAGTAGAAATTGTTATGACAGATGTTTTTTCTAGGTGCAAAGCCAATTCTTGGCTGCAGGATTTGACTCTCCCTGCTTTTTTTCAGCGCATCTCTCTTTCCTCATCACTATCTTTCATTAATATTTCTTTTAATCAAAAATCAGCCCCATGAAGCAAACTTCTCTTGGGTCAACCAACCGCTCCAGTCTGTGGCAGCTTATCCAGGAAGGCAAAGGATAACAGACCTGAGATGTGCAGTAACCTTTCTATGCGACAGAAAATAATAGCAATTTATTTGCTATTAATATATATAGCAAAGTACTATCTCCTGTCCAGTTTAATACCCTGCAGAAGAAGATGTTATGACTGTATTGCCTGAATCTCAGCATTCAAACCGCTGTGTCCCTTCCAAACGGCTGGAGAATCAGTTCTTGGTTATTCTTGCAAAAATTATGGTGTCTCTGGCTGGTGAGCCAGCGTGAGCAGGTTGGAAGATGCTGTAACCGACCCAGAAATAGAGGACCTGCAGGTCTCACAAGGCAATCACAAGGCCCTGAGATTTTTTTATTTTATAAATAAAAATTAAAATGTAATTGAATAGATATACATGGCAAACTATGAACATTTTTCATAAATGAGAGTGGATCTATCTTCTGAAGTGTGCATCTTTGAAAAAAAGTCATTTCTTAGTTACTATAATTAGTGATATTCTCACTAACTGCCTAAATATATATGAACACATATTAACCTCTTCATTATTATGCAGTTATTTCATCCAAGTATTGTTCACATGAACAAATGTTTAATAAATCTTCCTCCATAATGTTGAAGAAATTATCAAATCCCCCTTTACCTGAACGGGATCTTTTAATATGATTTTTAATGAGACAGAAGATATCACAGAAACCCTGGAAGGGTCCTGTAGAGATGTTATTGATCTTTGAGTTAGATCACCTTAATGATTATCTTTCATAGCAGCCGGAATATTTTGTTCCTTGTCTAGTAGAAAGACACATCTGAAGGTTAGATACAGTGGGATGCAACAAACTTTTGGCAAAAGTTTATCAGTCCGTCACGTGGAGGAGAAAGAGAGGATTATAACTCATTGCCTTTGCCGCAGAATTCCCCCAAACGCCGCCTTGCCCCTGTTCACAAAATGGCAGGCAGCACAGGCCCGGGGTCTGCGGCCGCAAATCAGGGCACAACTCAAGTCAGTTCACGCAGCAGAGGCTGGAGCAAACGTGACGGCATTTTTTCATTCCCTCGCAAGACTGTGGCACTTTGATCGGTACTAAAAGTTCATTCGTTGAAACGCCCGGCACGTGATCGGAGACTTTCAAATTCATCGTGTACCCTGGTTTTCTTATTTTTAGAAGCACGGCATCCTTCGCTACAGTGGTGCATCAAGGAGATTTTCCTTTATCATGTCAGAGCCTGCCAAAGGGCACGCCGAGGCTTGGCACTGCTGCACGCTGCTGGACGCTGGCTGAGCATCCTCACAAACATCTGATTTGATTTTTTTTCGAGCTGGACTTCATTGAAATCATTTTATCAGTTCTTCCTTGGGATCCTTGGGGGTATGTTGCAAAGAAATCAGCATGTTGTTCCACATTTTCATTCTGAAAAACAGTGCATGCTGCACCACAGATTAAGGGGAATACTGCCAGTTGTTTTATAGCTAAAGCCTAACCTTCCTTGACCTTTTTTTTTCTTTTTTTAATGTCTTCCAGTATTGACAAGGCCTTTAATTTGTGATCCAAGGCTGCACCACTTCTTAAGATTAAGCTGCGATACTGCATTAGGAAGCGGTACCTGCAGGCTGGGGAGGACAGATCCTGGGGGCAGCTCTCACCTTCTTCCCTGAGCATCCAGACATGTGGTGGCATGCAGTGGCAAACCAGCAAATTATAATTCATGTGACAGAGAAATTTATCAGGAAAAAAAAACCAAAGCACCTGGAGCAGAGTTAAAAGAAGATAAATATACCGGAGTGGGAAGGGGCTCGCATCGTGCTCCTGCTCCCGGTGTTACGGGACACAGGGTGCCCAGAGCATCCTTCCCACACCGCAGCTTCTGCGTGATCCCAGGGTAATGCACGCAGCCCCGCGGGACGGCTCTCAGCCAGCCCCGACGGCGGTCCCGGGGGCCAGATCTGCAATCCCCCACCGGGCACCAGCTGCAAACACAATTTAACAGATTTTGGTTCTCCTAGACTGGGATGAACGTACCCCAGGGTGCTCCTGAAAGGCAGGAGATGGCACTCGCTGCCTCGGGCCCCAGAGCAGCCGCCCGCCTGGGATAGCGGGGCTGGTGGACCATAGGGACCGAGCGGTCCGGGGGCTGCGTGGGCACCAGCGCTGCGAGGAGGGGGCCAGGAGCGGGGCCGGGGGGGGCCCGTGGCAGCTCTGTGCCGCTCAAGGATGCTGCGACAGTGGAGCATCCCTCCAGTGGCCCTTTAAGCCAGATTGAAAGATGCTCTGCATTGCCAGGCTGACAAAAAAGCGGCATTAGCCGAGCTGTGAAACTGGCTCTGTATGTTTAATGTCTCTCAATGGCTGGGGTGGGATAGCACGGCATAAACTGAAAGTCAAGCAGCTGAATCCTTGTGCACTGCTTTGAAAAATTAGGGGCATTTATAATGTCTAATATGTTGCAAGCCAGGATGATTTAACAGATGGTTTAAAAAGAAAATCAGCATGTCAGGCAAGGCCCATTGTGTAGCTCTCTGTAGATTTCTATAGAATGTGAGAGTGATAAAAAATGTTTTTCTTCTCTATTTCAATACTGAAAGATGTTAAAACTTGAAACCTTGGGGGAAATTGCTTAATTACCCTCGTGGTGTCAGTGGTCCAGAGCACTGGGAAATTTCAATTCCCTGCAGAAAGGGGTCAAATAGGGAACAACCAGGACACTTTTTAAACTCTTGTTAATGCCTCATAACCTTTAATGAATAATTTTCAGTATCACGGCCAAGCTAACCTCACACAAAAGATAGTAATATTTACCTCTTCATAGCTTCTCCTTAATTTTGTGCACAAAGAGAAAAATATAAACAACGTCTTTGCTTTCATGCAGACAGAATACATGATAGGAAATTTGGATTTTTAAATGCCTGTGCTTCTGTAATACATTGATTTATAATTTCTGTACAATTTTGAATTTAGGATGCAAAACCAAGTTAACTTTTCTTATACAAGTACGGTAAGCAGGGATTTCCCCGTACCATGCATTCAACAATTACATTTTTTATTTTAGAAAGAAGAGTTAATATTTAAAGTTGCCCTTTAATACTCATTTGGAAACATTGATTGAATAATAAGCCAAGCAGCTCAGTGTATCACATCTCTATTAAATTCTCTTGCCTTTTTTAAGATTAAAAAAAAACTTTTTTCTTCCTCTAAATGCAAATCTTTCTGTGTAACACTGTGCCTAATCTACTACAACTAATTAATCTGTTTGAGCTGATGAAATGTTACCTCTGCATTTTTTGTTCCTTGTATACAATTATTGTAACAGTGGTGAATAAATCAATATTCCCAATCCAACTGTAAAAAACAATCAAGAAAAGCAGTGCTTCTCAGGGAAAAAACACCAAATAATATTTATTAACTCTGTCTCAATCCACAGCAGAGCCTAATACCATTCAAGCATTTTCTGCAAGTGTAATAAGCAAACTCAAATACATGATGAAAGTGGCACATGCCAATAATTTCACCATTTTACACTGCAGAGTAATTGAAGGATTTAATGAGAAACAAACCAATAAAAATAAATAGACCATGCGAGAGGAGGAGAAACTGATCTAAAATGGAAGTTGCTCCATTGTGAGTTTTAGGTTTTTTTGCATGGTTTGGCCGGGAAAAAATGGTGTTGGGACGATCGGTTGTTTATTTCTACTTATTTTACATTTTGCAGTTTGATTTCAAAAGAGGAGAATACCGCTTGTTCTATCCAGATTCGATTCTGCATCAATATGCTATCCTTTTGCTGCCACTTCCGACAGATCTGTTATTTTCCTACTGAATTATATGATGAATAGTATCTTTCTGCCTGAAGTTAGAAACTGTTTCTGTTGTATTGGTATTTATAAATAACTCTGAGCAGCCTAGCCTTTTAAATAATGGCACAGAGTCCTTCTGCTTTTAGAAATGTCTGTAAATCACAGTCTTCATGAAAGGAATTCTGATTACAAACAAACGCCTTTGTCTCAGCAGTGCCCCTAAATTTCGGCGGTGTACAAACGTCTCACTGAAGAATGCCACCAGCACCCAAGTCGATACAGAGCAAGGACCGTACATGCTTGGACAGAAAGAACATTATGGCCTTACATCTTTTTGATGTATGTTTTCGGTAACCCCCGAGCTGGATCAAGCTTTCAATCGGTCTGACCTAGCAAAATCTCACAAGGATTTAAAAAAAAAAAAAAAAAAAAAAGACTTGAGGTGACAAATTTTGACCTCTACTTCAGCCACTCCAAAGCTGGTGTCTCAGCGACAAAGCTGGGGGTGGCAGAACCGGCGGGGCTCCTCCCGAGCGGGATTTTGGTAGGGCACAAGATCAGAGATGCTTCCAACTGAACCTGGGGTAACACTTGGTGAGGAGGAGTGCAGATTCAAAAAACAATACCCCAAAACCTTTGAGGGACTAAGGCAAACACGGGATGGTTTGTAAAGGCCAACAAGTGAATTGTTTGTCACTTGCTGTCTCCACTTGAAATATAGATATTTAAAATCTTTGTTCATTTTTGAAGAAAGCTAAATTCCCGAGAAATGTGAACCAGAATGGGCTCCTCGCTTGCTAAGCGCATGAGACCGGCAAAGACAAGCCTGCTAAACCTGTATATTCAGAGCAATCATTCTAAACATTGAGTACTGTACACCTGGTAAAAGAAACAATAAAACATAATCTCATCTCTAAAGGGGATTATTTTCAGCTGCGTTGTTTTGATGTTTTTCCTTGCATGCACAATTGAAAACACTGACTTGTAATAAGTTATTGCTTTGTGTGGTGCTTTGGGAAAGAGGGAGAGGGCAGGTTCAAAGACCAAGTGCGGAGAGGGCTCTCCCTGGACAACAGAGGTCCAATCTCAGTGTACAGGTCAGCGACCCTTTTATAAAATCTTTGAAGTGCTTTCTTGAAGAGTATTGACTGACCAAAGCCTTTTATTTCATATCAAGTTCAAATGTAATGTCTTTATGAGCATAATGCACAAATCAATGAATCAGGACATTCAGATTATTTAGATAGAGCTGAGAGTGTGCAGCGCACACCGAGGCATCTTTCAAAGCATTGATAGCTTTCAGATGAATATTATATCCCACTATGTTGTTTACCAGACAAGCATTTTACAAAATGGGTTCTACTCTTTCCTTGTCAAGATAACAAGTTTTGCCCAGACAATGCAACAGGAATTGCTGTTTTATATCCCTTGGCAAGCTGGAAGTTAGAAGAATTATAAATCCCATATTCCTCTGTCTTCACACCAGCAATCATCATCATCATCATCATCATTATTACTATTACTATTATTATTATTTCAGTACTGTGGAGGACAGGGACTCTTCTATACCCTGTTCTTATACAGCACAAAAAAAAATCTTCCTGCCCCATAAATCTTACAGTACCTCTTTTTGCAGCAAATTTAGTCTGTTTTACAAGCAGAGTTTAGCCTATGTTACTTTCCATAGAACTACCAGGAGATAGTGAATATAAATTTCATTTTTCTGGGGTCCTCTTGCTTCTGCCTGAAGGACACCATGTCTGTTCTCCACCCGTGACAACAAGCACACATCCCAGTCTCCTATCACCAAGCCAAACCACCTAACGTCCCACAAACTATCCGTGTGGATGTTGTGTTGGTCCCCAAGCTCCATCGCTCCAGACTGAACTTCTTTTGCCTGTCCCCCATTTTCCTGCCCTCCTGGCCGGCGGCAGCCTGCATCCCCATGCAGCACAACGTGGCTATGGGGCTCTGCAGCTGCTGCAAGGGCCAGAGGCAAAGTTCCACCCCAAAACTCCCTGACTTCGTACATTCAGGGCAAAACAAAACTGTTTAGAGAAGATGGATTATAGAATAAGAAGTTATTACAGTACAGCACAAGGTCAGTTGTACTTTCAGTGCCAACAAGTTATAAAGGTCTCACATTTTTGGCAGGAATACCTTACTAATGAAATACAAACCATCGTGTTATGAACTTTAATGTTTTTGCAATGTTTTAATGGACCTTACTCGAGGACTAGACTGACTAAGATGTTCACGAGCTTGCTTCTTGTGCTCTTTATTTTTCACTATCCCAATGCGGGAAAAAAAGAACTGAAATTTCTCTTATGTCAAATTCATGGATACATAAACGTGTGAGACAGACAGAATTATTATTAATATTATAATATTATAATAATTATAATTATTAATTATTCTCACTCGTGACTTCTGGCAGTGAGAGGGTGGCACAGAGAGCCAGGCTGCAGGTTTCAAACCCTGACACACCTTGGACCTGGACTTTTCAATTCTAGCATCCTCAGCCTTGCTTCTCCTCTTTTCCCAACTGGTTTCCAAGGAGCCCTGGCTGGGGAATGGCCAACTCCACCACGGACTCCAGCCCTTCCAATGCAGAAAGGGAAATTGCTTTCTGTGGCACAAACCCCATCCCCCTTGGCAAAACTTGTCCCAGGTACCAGGGGAGCAGGGGCTGCATAGTCCTGAGCAAGGTGGGAGCAGTGGCTCCCATAAGGGTATTTCTTCTTTCTTTGGTGGTCAAAAATTGAATGCATTTGTATATGCGAACCAAGAATATTTCCCGTACCCATGAATGGGGTTTTGCCATAGGTACTGCCACTGCCACTCTAGATATGAAATGTTCAAGTATGAAATCTTGGCCAAGGATCCACTAGTTGCCAGCACGCAGTCCAAAGTCACTGGCAAACGTTTAGGCATGCTATAACATGCCTTTATTATGCTCCATCAAAGACATCAGCAGAAAAGTCAAAGTAGCAAACAAAAGCTGTCAAAATCTTGAGCAGATTCTAGCATAACTGGTGCACTTCATCGTCGTTTCAGAGCCCCAGTCATGACAAGTATTTCAGTGCCGGTAAGGACCTGACGCACCCCACCACTAATTAAGCAAGTCATTTCCAAAGAGCTAGGAGAAATGCCTGTGAGCAGAGCAGCTCCTCCAGTGCTCCTCCAAAGAAAGGGTGAGATTTCAGGCCGAAAATGACTGGCAACTGCCAACGCAACATCTACCCCAGCTCACCTATCGCCATCCCCCATAGGATGTGGCACAGACCCGCACAACCCCTTCCCAAGTGCCCACCAATGCTGCCCATGCCCCAGCAGGCTCCAAAAATCCCAAATCCAAGTTCAAAAATAGGCGTTTCTGGAGATCTACCAGCAAAAGCCTGAGCAGCCCCCTCGCCCTTCCCCACCGCTGCCTCCCGAACATCGTTGCTCGTGGATGCTGGTTGCAGCTCACCCTCCGATTTCCAAAACCAGAGGCAATTGGCAGAGTGCTACAGGAATATTACATGTTTGTTATCCTACAATCTGCCCTATGATCATCTTGCCAGTTTATATTTTTGTTACGCAAGGTGTATTTTTATTGTGAGTTTCCAACAGAAAATTTATGGAGTTTTTAGGTTGTCTGTATAAATAAATATAAAGAATATTAGTGTGTCACATGGTGGAAGTATACACCGTGCTTCGGTCTGGTGTTGCAGCGTTGCCTTTTGCTTGCTTGTTTTTTTATCAATGGGAATTATAAAGTAGGTATTTCCACTGCCTTAGCTGTCAGCCAATCCATGTACATTCCTGCTATTATGGGGAAAAAAGAAGTGCCCCTTCATTACCAATCAGAATTTCATTTTCTGGCCTCGACTGCATCCTCGCATAAACCTTTCTCAGGAACGCCAGGACAAATAAGTGTGCTGTATCTCTTGAACGCTCATTTTTCAGTCATACCGAGGAAGATTGGCGGGTATGTTGCGTGGTTCCAGTGTAATTAGTCTTTTTTAATGAAATGGACCCTGGATATATTCCACTGTGGAGCTTCAATAATAGAATTTAAGTGAAAGTAATTTCAAAGTGCAACAGTAGTTTACATATTAGTTATTGTATAAAGAAAAAAAAAAAACGCTCTGCTGTTCTAGGTTAAATGCAATTAACATCCAGGCCTTCTACGAGACTCCTGGGAGAGAATGATTGGTTTGGCAGGTTATTTCTCAGATTTTGATAAAAAGAAAGAGAAACCCCACATTATTTTAACTATATACCCTTGCTGAAAATATTACAGCACTCTCTAGATTCAAGACCTCAAAGCAACTTCGTAGAACACATATATAACTCCAGAATTTTCACTAATTAACTATTACTCAGAAGCACAATTACCACTTGAGCTGCTGCCTGTATAATATAGCATATAAATAAAATTTTGCAAGTCCAAGTAGATGTCAGTTCCTTTCTATTTAACATTCACTGTGAGAGGGGTGGAAAGAGTTTTCTGTTTGGCTTTGGAAAAACACAGTACCCAGAACCCTGATCCGGGACTAAACACGGTGGTAATTACAGAAAAACGTATTCACTACCTTTCCTTATTTCATATAGCTGTGTCCTACATCCAAAGAAAAATGTGGTTTTACAAGAAATACTGAAAGTACTGTTATAGAATTGTTGTAAGACTGTTCAAATGTACCAAGAAGGATTTTTTATTTTTTATTATTTCTTTCTTTGTCTCTAGTAAGCACATTTTTTAAAAACATTTATTTTCTCATTTGAAAAGTTAAGTCTTTCACTCCCAATTGTTTCTACAAATTCTATTTCTATGGTTATCTAGGAATAAAACCTAATTCTTGCAGCATCTATTAGCTAGTTTGATGGGGTCTTATTGCAAAGGACCTCACAAAAAGTTGCTCATTCTTAGTTGCATAGGAATGCTTAGATCAAATCCCACTATTTTAATGTTTCTACAGGGGAAAAAAAGATGCAATTTAGGCCAAACACAAAACTCTGGCTGATCTCTGTTGTTTTCATTGCTTTTGGACACTTTCTGCAATGTAGATGGTTCTTCACAGGCTGTTAAACACAACCTCTGGCTCGGGAAGTCCCCGAGATGCAGATTGCTGGAGACGGGAAAACAGACCAGGAAAGTCTCACTGTACGTCTCCCCATTCCTATATTCATCCTTATGCACCAGCTATTAGCTAACGAGACAGGGCGTTGGACCAGACAGATTATTAATATAGCCCACAACAGCTATTCCTACAGTGTAACCAGAGCATTTTACCTTTAGGAAATTACAGCGCGACTGTGTTTAAAACCTACTAAAGTTAATAGAAATATTCTCATTGACTTCAGCAAGCTCTGGACCACTCTGTCGGACGCGTATTTTCACCTTGACCTTCAGTCATGTAAAAAATTTAGATTTCTAGCCAAAGTTAGTCATCTAAAACATAAAGAGAAGTAGATACCTCCACAGGACAATTAATTTCATCTTTAAAGTGGTGGCTAAAATATCCCCTTCCCCCCATCAACTGCAGAAATATCTTGGATGTAAAGCCTCAAATAGATACCCAACTCTTAGAAGGCTGCAATAAATGAGATGGCTCCAATCCCTAGTGGCACAGTGGGTGACAGTAATGATAAAGTGAACTTTATCAGTCCAACAATAAAAGGAATAAATCCTGAAAGGGAGAAACAAGGTGCATACAGGCCCAGAAAATCCTCCAGAAAAGGCCAGATCAGAAACACCGAATGCAGCATTTGTGTTTGGAGTAGTTTTAGGTGCAGTTTGAGTTATTCCAGGCCTCCAGCTTATTTCGCCCCTGTTTTGGCAGACCCGCTATGTCGGTTTTCTTTGCCTTTTAGTGCCTGGACGCTGGGACAGAGGCAGTTGTGACCTGCACACCGGACATTGCCACCACAGACCCATTGCCCACATTCCGCTGGCGCTCGTCTGAGCTGGCCGCCTCCAAAACCTCCGTATGTCATCACACATCTCGGGCTGCTGAGTTTCCTCAGGAAATACTATTCGGGGGCTTGTTTATTTTGCTATTATGAGTATGTTTTGCTACAAGAAATTACACTTAATTATGTTATAATATTTTCAGCACTGTTAATGTTAATATTAATGTGTTGAAAATAATTTTTACTTAATTTTTACTGGGTGTTCTTGTATAATTGATAGGGAATTTGTTATTAAATCTTTTATTTGACTGATTACTTAATCATTCCCACATGGTTATTGAAGACAATCTTACATATAATTAATTTCACTAATAGAGACTCCCCATGTTTTCCTTCCTAGGCCAGTGTCTGCATGGTTATCATGTAATTTAAGGCTTTCCTGGGGCAGCTTTAAATTATGCACATATTTGTATTAATTATATATGGCCAGATTCTGCTACCTTGTATATAATGGCTAACACCCCCTTCTGTAAGTAGCTCCTCTGAAATCAATGGAGCTCCTTGCCACCGGATCAGTGTGATAAAAAGTGGTAGAAAACAAGCGCAAATCTGAAGAGAGAAAGAATTTAAGTTAGCTGCTTTCATTCACTTTCCGCCAGCGCAGGCCTCCCCGGGTATCTCCTGCCCTCTCCCTTTCATCTCTTCTAATCCAAACAGACGGGTTCATCCGCTACACCACCATTTTGGGATCAGAAATACGACAGCACGGGAAGCGCCAAGGCACGGGGAAGGGAGCGCTCTCCTTTACCACCTATGAAATGCAAAGATATAGGGCATACAGTAAGTAACAAAGGACCACGGGCCATGTGTGCAAATGTGATAGGGAACAAATGATGTTCAATGTCGTGAGAAAGCACAGAGTTATCAATCAGGTGACATGCCAAATCCATGACAGGATGCTAAGTAATGCACCTGATGCCAGTTATTGACTCCCAATGACAAATTGGTTTGCATATCGCATATTTCCCCCCCGACTGAAGCACAGAGGCAGTTCAAATAATAGCTAACTACAGCATTGTACTTGCGAGGAATATGGAAAGAGCGTGTGAGAGGCAGAGTCCCAGGAATTAACATGAGCAGCATCACCCCGGCCAGCTGTAATCTGCATTCTGATGACAGCAGCAGCAGCAGCAGGGTCTGTAAAACCTCAGGCCTCCACCGAAACCAGGACACCACGACCGGCTCCGGGACAGGCTGCCCGGGGGTCCCCAGGGAGCTGCCCCCCGGGAGCCGCAGCAGGGGCTCAGGCTGCCCTGGCTCCTGCGGGGAGCAGAGCAGGGGCAGTGCCTCACGTGTCCACGCTTGCCTCACATCTCTGGGAGCCGCTTGAGCCCAGAGCACCCTCTGCCAGGTGCCTTGCATGCCGCTTTTCCATTTACATGTTTTTCTCAGGCATGCCTATCGAAACCAGCGGCCCCAATGATGCTTGGTGATGTTGATTCTGTTTCAAGAGCTATCCAGTCTAGTTTAAAGCTCCTCTTCAATGAGACATGAAACTTGTTAATGTCCCTTTACAGGACCTGCTGAAATTCCTCCTCCTAAACATGCTCTCAGCCACAGCAAAATTCAGTCTTGGTGCTCATGATACACGGCACACTCCTAGGAACTGGCTCTGGTCAGCTTGTCCGAGCAATTGAGCTCTCGCAACCCGAACAAAGTTTCATACAGGGCTGCAAAGCCGCAACCAAGATTGCCTTCTCCTGCCTTCCTTCCTCCTTCCCAAATCTGCTGGTCAGACATCTATATCTAAACACGGCTAGGGTGGAGCAAAACCCTGGCTCCTGAACCCAACCCCCTCTCTGCACGCCGCATCTTGGGTCCGTTTTGGCAGATGTAGGTGGATACGGGCCATGATCTGAATCAATGGAAAAACCGACAGCTGCTGAGGAAATTCAGTGAAGTCAACGGGACGGGGCACGGCGCTCAAGTTAAGCATGAACTCAACTCTTTGCAGCATCAATGCCATAGCAAGAACTTTTTAAATCAATTGATTCTTGGGGAGCTGAGTGGAGCACGAGCTGCATACAAAAGAGTGGCCATGATAAGTTCATTTAAAATGGAGGCTCTTCCTAGCTAACATTTTAAGCTGCCCTCCAGCAATTCTCTGCCATGCAGCAGTATTTCTGAAAAAATGGTCTTATGAGCCCAACTCTGCACAAAATTTCCCAAACAAGCAGAGACAGTGTTTGGTACTTGTGGAGGGCTGAAATGTTTTATTCCCCAGGGACTGAGAACTGAGAGGACAGTTTAGCTGCTAAATTTTAAAAATGAAAACCATCATCAACTGAAGCCCTACCTGGTATTTTCAGTGTTTTGCTATTTTGATTAATTTAGGGGATTCCAGTGAGCAAGTGATTTTTGAAGTTGAGGTCTGTGAGAGCTCATCTTACACCCCGTTACTTGAAATCTCAAACCGACCGAGGTAGCATCACGCCCCCTCCGCCATGCCCACCATTAATGTGGGCGATAACCACTATTTCTCCCCACACAGTATTTAAATTCTAAGACACCGACAAACTATAACTCACAGGGAACCATTTTAAATTATTATTATTCAATGGCTTGTAAACTGTATCTCATCATTAAACAGAATAATAAATAAAAATAATGACTAGCTTTCAAGCCAGCAATGTAAAGAACATACTTTCCAGCCAAATGTTTGGTTCATTTTACTAGGTTTTAATTGAAGCAAAATCCATCCTTTAATTGTTAGGTTTAGAAAACGGTATTTGGGGTTAGGAACAGGAGGAAATCCCTTATTCCACGTTGTCTCTGTGCAGCTCTGTTGCTATATAGACCAAGACATAGCTTGCCGAAGACAAATATAATAGCCCCACAGACACTTTACAGTACCAAAACCTAGCTCGGGGCTACACAACCCCAGATGAAAGACAGCAGCTCCAC
The DNA here is from genome assembly GCF_018139145.2 of Gymnogyps californianus. NCBI lineage: Eukaryota > Metazoa > Chordata > Aves > Accipitriformes > Cathartidae > Gymnogyps > Gymnogyps californianus. Next base: position 2,424,764 of record NC_059476.1, on the reverse strand, counting down.
GGAAGAAACAAGAAATTTGTCGGCGCGGCTGTTTGAAGTGCGCGGAGCCGGCGTGGAGGAGGAAGGGGTTAAAGGCAGCGGGGCGGGCAGGGGGGAGCCGCGGCCCCCAGCCCAGCCCTGCCTTGCCCATGGTCAGCCGCATCGTGTAATTCCATTAGGGTGCGAGATTCAAATGCAGAATTAGCTGTTGCCTACGCAGAATTATGTTAAACACGGCCCAGACTGAAAATCAATATTCTGCTTAAGTAACTGGCCCTCCAGTAATTTAATGAAGCTAAATTGCATTACACGGAGGTAAGGTGGTGGGGGACCATTTTGTCTCAAACCTTCCATTATACAGTGACTGTACAGCTGTATGCCTAAAGAGAAATTAAACACATACACTCATTTCTTCTTGAAGTTGGAACAGTGTTTTTTACACTGGATTACTTGTCTCCTTCCTTAATTTAAAACTACAGTAAATAATTTGCAGCCACATAATTAGGAAGGAGCCACAGTCTCATAATAAGAGGAAAAAATTGCTACCGGAGCATTAAAGGATTTTTTTTACTTCGCAAGAAAAAAATGAAAAAGGACATTAAATGTTAGATCTGTATTAAAAATGTAATTCTAAAGGGTTTAAATCTATGACATGTCTACACTGAATTAATTAAATTCATGATCTGATCAAGGACTGAAAAGCTACCTTGGAGCTATCTCTTAAAAATGCTATGTATGTACATGTCAAAATAGGAATTAAAAAAAAAGCAGGCCTTTGATTTATTGGCAATTCATGCATGCATTATTGTGCTTTCTTGCCTTGTACTAGAAGAGAAGTCAAAGTTTTATAAAGCACCTGAAACCTTCATCACACGCTTCTTTATTAAAGGAACTTTCTCGCAGAAAACGACCGTACCGAAACTCCGAGCCATCTACCATGAATATGATCATGATGACATCCACGGCGACTTAACTTGTGTTAAAGCTGATTGACAAGAACAAAGAGGGTACAATTACATTATGCAGTACTTGTACTGCACCCTCTTTTATTTATTATTCAGCTACAAAACTTCAACTGGAAGAAACACTTCAGAGTTTTGTGTCGAGGAGACAGAATTAAATTGACAATAATTCTGCGCCGTGCGGTATGAAGTTATGCTGATTAGAGATTACTTCCCCCTAAATCATTTGTCACATTGCCTTATATAAGGGTAAAACAGACTTCAACCATGTGTAGCTGCAGCGGTATCTTTGGGGAAATGCAGGCAGCAGAGTACGTATTGTTTAAAGGGAAAAGAAGTGATTTGCATGCTCAATCGCTATTTTTCTTGCCTGTCCGACTACTAGAATTTTCTTTCTATACTTAAAAGGCAGTTAAACAAATTAAATTTATTTATGCCAAATCTAAAGTGAAAACGGAGACATTTAAAAGCATGTGTCTATTTAACACATTACAGGGCATCCCCGTCCTGACAAAGATGTGCCAATGTAAGCTGCAAGACACAAAATTAGTAGGAAAAGTGGCGGCAGCAGCTCAGAAACATCGGGTCAGGCTGGTTCTTCCCAGCAAGCTGCTACAGCCAAACAAGCAACAGTACCTCGCTTCTCCGGCTTCTTTTTGCCGCTGGTTTGGAAACGCTGGTCTAAAGCCACCGGTACCACCCCCCCCCACCGCAGCAGGGGTGTCTGAAGGTGTCGGGGTGCGCTACGTTCCTCCGGTCTCACATTTTAATACCAGATGCCGTTGTCAGACAGGAGAAGCAATCAAATCTATTCATTAGGTTATTAAAATGAAATTCCGTCGCTGTTGCCGGACCAAGGTTTACAGAGAACGCACCGAAACCCCACAAACCAGATGATGGGAGCCAAGGGGTCTCCACCTCTGTTTCCTCCTAGCGCTTAGGAGCCAAAGCATCACCGACATCTGACTATTCAGGAGGTCAGCTAACAGAGAGCCAGCTCTGCCTCACCCTAACTGGCAGGGGTACCCCATGCAACAGAGCTTCACGTCGAAGCAGCCCCGCGAGGCGACAGGTCCGAGGACGCCCGTCAGCAGCTCCCTCCCAGCCCTCCCGCAGTGACAGAGCTACAGCACTGGTATTTGAAATTACCACCAGACTGAGGGTTTTTTTTTTCCCCTCCCAGCTATTGTTCCTGCAACGACACGGTCCCACGCCAGCTGAAGGTGGAAATGCTTCCCGGGTGCTTGGTGCTGCCTCCAGCCGCGCAGGAGCATCTCCCTCGCTTCCCAGGAACGGTCAGGCTGGATTGGCATCACCACCATCACCTTTGCCAAAAGACAGTTGCAACGTAATCTAAGGCAATGAGGGAACGAGATCAAAAATTCAGTCTCTCTCTCTCTCTCTCTCTCTCACACGTTATCGATTGAAAGGGAAAAAACTTCCAGGAGAAATTATTTTTACACCTTGAATACCAGCTAGCAGATCTATATTTTGTCTCTGTTCTGCTCAAAAGATCTTTTACTCCTTTATTTCTTTTGGAATGGTAATTCAATAATGTCTAACTGAACATTTATTAATTATACCCCAGTTTAAAGAACTATTTTGAAGGGAATAACTGCTTTCAGAAATCCTGAAACACTTTCTGTTTGATTTCTGAGTGCATTGTAACTGAGACGTAGCTGTTCCCTGCAAAGCTGAGTTCCTGGCTTGTACTTGCCACCAGGAACTGCAGGACTTTTCCCCCCCTCCTACTAGTAAAACATGAGTTTAAACACATATTCAACAAGGGAAACACATCACGTATTTTATAATGCAAGGTCCTTTTGAGCAAAGTATCCAGCAATTTCTTTTTCCTTAAGATGCACCTTTATGTTCAATGATATTTCCTTTGGGATTTTCATTAACGTTCTGTCAAAAAAAAAAAAAAAAAGACTTTTTTTTTTGTGAAATACCTTGACTGATGAGTTTAGCGTTTTCCTTCTGCTCATATTTACATTTAGTGTTTTGATGATGTTAAATTCTACAAATGAGAGCAGTTTTTAAGTGTTCCTTTCAACACTGACTGCCTTTTCAGTTTGATTTCTCTTGCTGATGGTGTGTTGTCAATGCTGAATGCTGGAATTGTTGTTGAGCAGGCACAGCTGGATGAATTAAAGTCTCTCCAGTAACTCAAACCAGAAATGACTTCATCTCTAAACTTTCCATGTAGCACAGGTCAGAGCTCTGAGTAGGGACAAAAATAATGGGGTTACCAGAGAAAGAAAAAGTCAAAAGTACAAGTCAAAATATAGAAAGCAGTTTGGAGTCGCCTTGTGCGACTGCAGTGATTTCCCTCTGTGTTACCAACGGGCTCTTTGACAGAGTGAAGCTCTGATGGAGACATTTGATAAGTAATTGTATTTTAAGTTCAAATAGAATATCTGCATGTGTGCAGATACAGAGTGTTGTGCACTTATTAGCTATTTACTTAAATTATCTGTTGGGTATCCTAATACATAACTATTTGTGCCTAATGATATAATCTATTAATTTATTCAAGGAATTTTGCCAAAAAACAAATAAAAGCATTGAACACAAACATTTCTTCCCCATTCATTTAGAGCTCATCACAAACACAGAAGCATTTCAATGTGGCGAAGGCAAATTTTAAAAGGTAACATATTTAATTAACATGAAGCAATTTCTAAAGTAAATACAAGATGGGCATACCGTAATTAGGCATTGCTGTGTGCTCCCTGCCGGTTCCTGCCCGGGCTGGGCGGGCAGGGGAGGCAGGGGGGTGTCCTCGCCCCAGACCCGCTTCTCCTCCTCAGCCCACCCCCTCCCCAGCAAATGCTCCTGCTTCACTTAATAAAAGCACTTGCCCCACTGCGGGAGCACAGAGAGCTGGAAAATTTCTTTTCGTATCCAAACATTTCATCCATTTCCTTCTTTCATCGTGAAGGAAAAAATCACCCTCAGCATTTTCATGTTTTAAAGAGAGCAAAGCAGGAGCAGCCCCTTTCTCACACACATCCGGAGGTGCCCTTTGCAGATTTTCCTGTTGAGCGTCTCATGCTCTCTGATGTCCGTGTATGAATGAGGTGACATCTCCCATCAGTGGCCACCATGCCAAAATTTTTAGTCTTTTCCTTAAGCATGTGTAAAATGTCTTGCGTTTCCTGTGATTTCTGGATATGCCCCGACCTGTCTAGCCTCTGCTGGGCTGGATGTGGCTGTTCACAACAAGCTTCACACCCGCGTGAAGCATCGGCGTTTCTCCATCACCAACTGGAGCTGATACAACTCAAGCCTCACATCAGATGTGTTTAAAAACAAAGGTTCAAAAATCTTTCAATACGTATGTGTTCGAGGGCCTCTAAAACTCAATGTTGTGTGCTGAAATCAATTCACATTATCAATAGCCAGGAATTCCCAGAGCTTAAATTGTGATCTGCTGTTTGCCACTGCAATTCTGAAAAATCAGCGTCACATAAATACAGACATCAGAGATGAACCTGAGAGGACGAGCAAGAGTTACTTTTTAACAGTGAGCTAAAACATCCAACAGTGAGAAAGCTCATTGGTGTAATGTTAAACCCCTGGCCACGCAGGGCGATGTGGTGTTCTGCATTTTTTCTGTTATACATTTCTGTATTTCACGTGAGTTATGGTAAATGTACATGTTTACAAAATCTTGTAGCTGGGACGTTACACAGAGAAATACAGAGCTGATGCGCAGCATCGCAAAAACACACACAAAAGCAGTAATTGCTGGGTAGTACTGGAAGTATAAGCACAGATTAATATTCTTGTGTGCAAGAAAATCTGTCAAACCCCTACCAGTTATTACAATCTGCTGATCATAATAATTCCAGCTGGCTAATGGTCAGTCTGCACCCTCGACTTTCCGTCCGTGGTGACGGCAGATATCGCAGCGCGCTAGCTCTGGTGCAGAGGTGATGACTTGGACACAAACTTCTCCTTCTCCTCCTCCCTACGGCCGGTGGCCCGTTGCAGGGAGCACGGTGGGCGGTGGGTCCTGGTCTGAAGGGGTGCGTGGCCGGCGGGGTGTCCCTTGCGATGTCCCCAGGGTGAGGTAAGGCAAGCCTCCGTGGTTGACGCAGGTGGACCCAGAGCAGAAGTCCTCCTGGTCACACCAGCGCTGGCACTAACCAGCTCGCTCCCGCAAGCTCAGGCCCCAGCTCTCGGCGGGGTGCCCTGCATAGGTTCTGACCCAGGGAAACGATGGGACCTCTTGGCAGGGAATTTGGCTACAAGGGAGGAGGAGGCTCCGTCTGCTCGTGCTGGGGCTGGGCTTGGCCCATGCACGTGTTCCCAATCTGCCTCCAACCCGCTCAGAAGCTCTTCAGCTGCGCTCCCATTGCTCCACCCCCCAAAACCTCATTTCTTTTAATTCAAGGAATTGAGAAACAATCTGAATTCTTAGGAAGCCTCTTTACTCAGAGGCACTATGGCTATGTCACCAGCCCTGAGTTGGTGCAGAAACAGCCATCCCACCCCCTGCCCCCCTGGCTCATACCTTGCAGGGAGACCGGCACCCCATCGCCCCAGCTCCCTCCCTCCTTCCTTACCTGCCCACAGGGATCGCGTGGGTCCAACACACTGCCTCTGTGCCCCGTGTCCCACCAGCCCACCCTGCCCTTCCCCAACCTGCCCTCTCCATCCCTCCCTGGCCGCAGCCTGGCACGCGCTGCCTGCACCCCGCACCGGCCCTCCCTCGCAGAGCGTGCCATTGCCCTGCTCATCTTCCACTTTACTAGCCCCTCTGGCTTTCAAGCACAGTTCAAATTGCTGTTTGAACCTTTTCCAGAACTCCTCACTGTTCGCCCATAATTTTTAAGGCTGGTGGGGGATTTACATGTTGCGATCGCACCGGTGCCGCAGCAGCCGTTTCTGTCTTACCTTTCTGCTAGCAGTGGCCGGCCCCGGTTTCCTCCAGCACAGGTACTTTTTGTTGGCGTTCGCCAGGCTCCCTTCCTTTCCGTTATTGTTTTTGTCATTTTCAGTGATGCTTGAAGCCAATTTTAGGGTAACATTGAAAGAGCAATAAGATCTCCTTTATACAGCAAACACAGGAGTGATGCTACTGGGGAGAAGCCTCCGGCACCCTGTGCCTCAGCCTCTGCTCCCGCTGTGCATGTCCGGGCGCGCACGTGCTTTTGGGGTTGTCTCTGGGGCCAACAGTGAGTCTTGCGCCTTGCCGATCTGAAAAATATGTGATTTTAAGTTTTACACTGAGATTCCCCCCTTCAGAGGCCTGTACAGTTTCATTGAAATTTATTTTTTAATTTGAGGAGCTATTTGTGAATTGGGCTCTGCCGTACTCACCCTGCTCTGAGCCTAAATACATTTGGCGAACGTGCACGCTGTCGTGCCAGCTTGCTTGTCAGCCTGCAATGGGTTTCTGACCCAAATTGCACGTTCTTGCTATTACCGATAATTGTGGTTTCATGCAGAGACCGTGGTCTGCCCTGCCGGAGCCGAGAGCAGCCCGAGAAGCTCTGCCCGTCCGTTCTCCACGTTGGCCAAGTCCATGAACCTGTGAGCACTGAGAAGTGATGTTTCATAATGAGGTTTTTTAAAAATTAGTAGATTTTAGAAAACTCCAGTGCACTGAAGGAAACAGTACTTTGCAAATGCATTTGAAATTTATCATTTGGTTTACATATAAATTATTCCCTGCATTTCTCTCACCCATTGCAGACACTGGAAGACCCCGTGATGCCCACTGCTGCTCTGCCACCCCCAGCTCTTCATTGCCACTCTCTTACAGCCATCTCCAAGCTGCAGCTTGTGCAAAATGAAACAAATCCACGTTTCCCCCCACCGCCGAAGAATAACTCACCCCAGCCAGTCTCCGCCGCTCCTTACATGAGCTCCTCACCGCCACCATCATCGCTCCTGGAGCCCTGCGAGGAGGCTGGGACCCGGCACCCAGAGACAGAGAAACTAGCCAAAGGTGGCTGACAGCTTTTGGAGCAGCCTTCCAGCCATGTATCTTCTGCCAGAGAGATACATCCCGTGTTTAATCTCAGAACTGCGACCAAAACTGTGGAATTTACCAGTTTCACGCATCCCGAAAGTTCAAATTCGTTTTTGTGGAGCAACTGCTTAGAAAAAGGACATGAAGGACCAAATCCTGCATTCCTTCTGCTTTCCAAACATTTCATGAACGTGAATTTTAGACCTGCAAGGTTTGTGAGAGCCAATTCTCTGCAGCTATGACTCTCTCGGTGTTTCCACTTAAAAATTTTATTTTCAAGGCACCATAATTGTATGTAAAGTTTTTCTTGGATCTGAAAGACAAAAAGCCCTAACAAGTCAAAGGCTCAGCCCGGGAGAAACAACTGATCTGCATACAGATGCAAAGACATTTTCAAATGGGAAATCTGAGGGTTTGATACTTTTTTCATTCTTACCTGAAATTGCTTTGGTTTTGAACTCACATTTTATCAACTGCAGAATTCACTTTGGTGTAAATCTCATTGATTTCAGCCACGTTTTATTCCAGGCATAAATGTGATTTCATTATTCTATTACAAAGTACATTAAAAATAAAATGTAGATGACAACTTTATCACTTAAGATGGCATTCATTACATATGTGTAAGGGTATTTATTTTTTTTTCAAGAGGAGTTTCATTTGGATTTCTAGCATATAGCCATGCATATATACAGCAGCCAAAGAAGCTATAGCCTGTCATTTCAATAAAACATGTATGAAAGCATCCCTAAGCACCTCCTGACATGTCAGGAATATATGGTGTAAGAGTGTGTCCATGTCAGCAGTGACAAGCTGAACCTTAATGGCTCTAAAACAGTCTTTATGGTTTACTGTACCCGTAATCCATTTTATAATGAGTGCTCAACTAGATACAACGGTTCTGCAAGTTTCCTCTGCCTCTTAACTCACCCCAAGGTACCTAGACGAAGGAAAAAACTCCAAATTGTGGGTGATCCTTCCAGAGAAGCATTACTTGCTGAAATACTTACGCACGACAGATAAATTAAGAATAAGGCTTTACTCTAATCCTTAAGTTTCCTTCTGTGGATTTTAAGAGAGACCAGTATTGATATTTTACTGTAGTTTTGGGGGAAGGTTTTAAATTTTATCAGGCTGGCACTGCTTCGGACTTACAAAAAGCAGGGAAAGGGAAGAGGTGCTGTAAGCCTGTGATAGACACCAGCAGTATTTAGAGTTGGAACAAAAGCGGAATATGAGATTTCCTACCATGATTTCACCCCTGCGCTTTTTATCCATGCAAAATAACAGGGTTGCCAGCAAAGAACAGGGCAGCTGTGGCAACACGTACCAGGAGCAGTAGCATCTATTTGCAGCAGTCCCCTAGCATAATCCATTGGAACTCAAAGCTCTTTGCATACCTCAGTTGAACAAGCTGTTCCTCCTTGTAGGAAGTAACGATCTGTAAGAAGTCAGGTGTAGGCACCCATTTTAAAGAAAGGCAAAATAAGGTTCAGATTTCCAGTGAAGTAGCAGAATTGGAAATAAATAGCAGGAATCTTCAACGGAATCATCTTTCCTCAGCCGCACTCGGTTTATTTAGTCAGGGGAAAGCACGCACACGACGTGTGGGTGAAAAGAAGCCCCCGTCTCTGTCAGCCCCAGCATCCCCGCTGCTCCCGCTGGCCTCCACGACAAATCCTTTGCTGCCTTCCCAGGCTGGTGTTTCCCGTCGGCTTCTGCCCGTGCAAACGTTTCCGTGCGCGGGTACCCGTGCTCCTGTGCGCGGAGCTGAGGCTCCGACGTGGGAATGTAAAATTTTAGAAACTGAGTCCCTAGATGGTTTGGCCGCTGCATTGCTGACCCGCGGAGGAAGGAAGCGTGGGGAACCTCTGCCCGGCTGCTGCCGGGCACCGGGAGCCCGAGCAGCACAGCAGGGCAAGGTGGCTGCTCCCACACCTCACCGTGAGGTCAGAAACAGAACCACGCTTTATAACAATGTTTGGGGTTTTCTTTTTTAAAGATAAAATCTATGTTTTAAGTCCTTCTGCCTCTTAAATATAATAATAATTAAAAAAAGTAATAAATTCCTGCCTTGGAGGCCATAGCTGTGGAGCAAGCTGGTCTCCTCAGTCCCTACCCATGCTGCAGAGATCCCTGGGGAAACGCATCCCCCACCCGCCATCCTCGGGGACCCAGGAGACCCTCGCTGCCATCCGGCCGCTCTCCCTGCCCACCACCTCTTTCCGAGCCCTACCTCACACCGGTGCCTCCCCTGCACCCTGCTCAGAGCACCCAGAAAGCAAGCCCAGCTCCTCCAAGGGACACCCCTGGGCACTCGTATCCCCCGGAGAACACCCCATCCTCCCCCAGAAAAGGAGACCGAGCATCTCTCCTGCACACACAGGAGGTGCCGGGTGCCACCGGGAGGGTGCCCCGCGGGTCCCAGCCCAGGGGCTGGGTGCATGGCGAGCGCCCAAGGGGGAGAGGGAGGGAAGCAACTAGAAACAGCCACTTAAAGTCTATTTAGAGCCTGGGAGCATTTGTGAAAGCCATCCCCATTACTGTTGAAAAGATGCAAATTTGGTGAAATAATCAGCTGTATGGCTGCAGGCTGTTTCTCAAGTACCCTGATTCCTTACAGGAGTGAAGGTATTAGTGTAAGACACACAGCAAGGCCAAGTTCATGTTGCTCAGAGGTAGCCCCTAACCAAACTCCACCAAGTGCTATAAAACGAGATTTGTTATCCTGGAAAGCATTGACAGTTCATCCAATAAAGCCCCAAAAAACAGAACCCTTAAGGCTGGTTGCAGGGGTGCAAAAAACACCGCTCACAGGCATGTCTGACAGAGAAAACACGTGTTGGTTGCCACCGCGCAGAGCCCCTCGCCCGTCCCGCCCTGGATACCCATCAATTAAGGCAATCGCCTTGCATCAGATTTTTCCTCAAACATCCCTTCATATGTTTAAAGATCCATTTATCTACTGCAATAAAGTACGTAAAGCAATCCATGCACAGGGCATAGCATTTGCTTTGTATTTAAAGCTGGCGAACAACTGAGGAGGAGCTCTGCTTTAAAATCGTTGGAAAACAGCTAAATGCATGACTTAATGCAAGGTGTTAATCTACTGCGCGTCTGCAGACTTCCCTCTTTGCCCCCCTCTCCACCTCCCAGCTTCATCTGCCTAAACTTTGGGAAAAAATAATGATGTATTTAAGAAAAGGATAATATTTAACACCAAAACCCCATTCTCCTAGTATCTATTATAAGTATTGTACTAAAAAGCCTAAAATGGTGTAATGCTTCAACTATATATTTAATTTCAGGAATATCAAATATATTCTTAAACCCCCAGTGTCTTCAACATAGATAGAAGGTGAGCCTTCAGTCAAGTAGTTTAATCATTACAAATCTAGCCCTCCCTAAAATAGGTTTTACAGTCAATGACTTAAAATAACATCATGGAAACAAAAATATTTACTATCATCAGGCACACATTCAGCTGTGTTTATGCTGTGCATACAGTAATACAGGAGATAACAACGCCAGGCATCATTTCAAATTTTGAAATATTATTTTCATGTATGGCATAACGAAAAAAACAGTTCAAGTTGCTGTATAGCACAGTAATGGAACACACTGGAGTTAGAGAGGGTGTGTTCGTGTGCACAACAGAGTTTATACCACAATATGCATCTTTATGTATTATGTATTCAGTTTTCTCACATTTTTCTCAGTGGACAGATATTGTGCTGTAGTTCTCAGAATACCTGAGAAAAACATTTCAACAAATTGCATTACTTGTCTATACAGATACTATAAGGAGCACAAAATAGGCAAGGAGAGTCTTTGCCATATAAAGCCTTTTTTGATTCCTCCCCCCCCTCCATCTTCTGTAACAACATAAAAGATACTGTTATGACAAGTACTCTAGTAGTTCATTCTTTCATTTATAATTTAACCACAGCCTATATAACCTAATCAGAAAAATGTGGAGCATGATTAGTGCAACAATCGAATACAGTCGGGCTCCTTGAACAACTCAAAGAACAATACAAAAGAAAGCAAAAAAGAAAGAGGGGAAAAAAGCAAGGAAAAACATCGCAGGCATATCAGAAAATATGTGGTATTTCTTTAATATTTCATTTTAAACTACCTAATTGTGTTTTTAAGCTTCGGTTCCTGTAATTTTGCAAGACGAGGCATTCCAGTGAGAAAACATATGGTAAGGGATTTTTAAACCACATAGCTAGAGTGCATCATAGACTTATCTGCTGCTTTAGTGTCACAAAAATCCACCACTGAATTTATCCAGTCACCCATTAAAGAAAGAAAAGAATTAAAGGAAAAGGAGTTTAAAAATCCCCAAATGCTACAAAAACTACTGGAAAGTGACGTCGGGTTCAAGCCAGAAGCTAGGTAGATCTGCGAGACTTCCCACGGCAGGAAAAGCGGCAATTAGCTCTCTCAAGGCTGCTGGTTATTTCAGGATACCGCATAGTAAATATTGCATTCGGTTGTGACAAACTGTCATTAGCAACAACTTGTAACGGCGGCTTGGCTAAAATGAGTTTTGATGAATCTCGTGCCTGGGATTGGGGCGAACTTTAAATTGTGGCCCTTCTCAAAGCTTTCCTGAGGCACACACCGATGGCGTTGTCTGTGTCCATAAGGAGCAAACCGAGGTGTGTTTTAGTTTGGCACATAGGAGCAGGCAAGGAGACAATTTTCCAGGAGAGACACTGAATCAGCACTTTATCCGGCACTTTCCGAGGGGATGTCAAGACATGATAGCGACAAACTTTGACATTTGCATGCGGCAGGGAGAGCCGGGCCCTTTGAGAGGATGCTCGGGCTCCTGGGGATGCGGGATGCGGCTGTCGGGCTGGGCGGAGGGTGCTGCTCCCACCCGAGCAGCCTTCTCCCGAAGCCCTGGCGCTGGCTGGAGCAGGAAGGGTTTCCTTGAGCTGAGCCTAAGGTAAGAGGAGGACATGGCCAGGCTCAGCTGCAGGGGAATTTCAGGCAACGCCTGGAACAATGTCACTGCCACGAACACCGAAGGAAATCACAATGCCTTGGCACTAACATAAAGTCTTCTGGTTCTGTGGGAAGCGGAGTTAAAAGAAACTTTTAAAGGTCGGTGGTTAACTCTGAGTGCGAAGAAAGGGAAATGCTGCAGGAGGGCTGCGGCACTAACCGTTTAGCCCGGGCTGAACACAGCGTTTTGTAATCGGTGCGAGAAAGCGGAGAGCTTCCAGTTATTTGTTCAGAAATGCTGCAACACAAATTAGCCCCTTGAAAACCTTTCCTTCACGTATACGTGAAAAGTAGTGAGTGTCGCTGCGTATATATCTGTGCAAACTTCTGCCTCCTCATCCTGTTGTTATCTAAATTTACCTGGAACTGGTCTTTCCTTTTTTTGCTGCTTGTCTTGCTTTTAAAAGCCCAACTCTTAACCCCTCGCACTTAAAGGATTCCCCCAAGGTTATCTGCTTTTTTCCACCGGGAATTTCTAAGTGTAAGGACTGAGAAAAGTGTAAGGTGTTAATCTTGATAATTAGTGCACAAAACCAATTAGAGGTCCAAAAAACCTTAAGGCACAGAAAGTGATTTTTTGTTTATTTGCTTACCTTATTAAGTTAAATATCTGTCTGAATTAATCACTAATGAATGTGAAGAAGGCTCAATAGCACTGGCTTAATGAACAGCAGTGTCAAATGCATTTTACAGGGCACCAAATCACTGGGTATAGTAAGCCAAGTTGCTATTCAAAATTACTTTTCTGCCCAATTCTCTGTTTGCAAAGCAGTAAATTATTTACATTTATTGTGCTTATTTAAGCACTTAAATAGTATGAATGGAGTACAGGCACATTTTAAAAATAAAGAATCATTACGCAATCCTGCTGCTGGAAATTCATGTCATTTTCCCCTAAAGGCTGCCTTCCCCCCCCAAGCTTTCTTTTACAACAATTCTTGCAACACCCCATTATTAGATTAAACATATTTTTCTCTGCAATTTATTATTTTGCATACTTTCAGAGGAGTGCTGCAGGACTTAAATTATGCACACTAAGAACAGTCCCTTTCACACTTGTGTAGTGGCTTGAGCAAAGTTCGTGTGTTTTCTGGATAAACCTGTACTATATTTCACCGAAACAACTGCATTTTCACTCTCTTTCCATCTATTATTCACATCGTAAACATCTGCATTGTAAACGTCAGATGTACTAATTGTCATGTCTCCAGCTCTGGGTATTAAGTGAATGTGTTCAACATTACTCTTTTGGCTAAAAACAATTTTTCTCTTTTTTCTATTAGTGTCTCAAAATGCATATCCCTTTATTTTTCGAGCAGGCACAGAGGCTTTTGCAGCTATATCTCTTACGCTGTTTTTTTTTTTTCCTGCTTTGGAAAGCCTTCATGAAATCTTTTCCGGCTGCAGATTTTGGCTGCACGGACATACAGGAGGAAGGTGAGCTGATTCATCAGCCCTGCGTTAGAGACGCATAATGGAATATAATGCAAGGGAAAAGTGTCATAACAGAGGAGCAGAAAAAATGGAAATCCACAGCTTTCTAGGATCTCCTTAAAGGTGATTTTTTTTTTTTTTTTAATTGCAGCCTACAGAACGATCAAGTAAATGTTTTGCCGTAAATACGTAGCCAAATGTTTGCAGGAGAAAAACTTTGTTCATTATTGTAGCGATGAAATGCTTTGTAAGAGCACATGAGCTGCATGAAAGCTCATGCACATAACCTAGTGTGGATACACACAGATTCTGACTTCGTATGTTAGCCCTTTCCTACCTTGCCTTAATAAAATAAACAGTAATAACCCTTTGAAAGATATGTTGTGGGAACATTTAAAGGGGGAGAAATTGCAAACTGCATCCTGCAGATTTAACTATTTCAGTGATTTGTTCTAAATGCTAGTAATGCAACATTAATGTTAAAAAGTCCCATGCTATTCATAAGAGCTTATACAGGAGTAAACATTGCAATGGCTGTAATGATCTAATTAAAAGAATCAGGCACACTTGAAAGAAGAATCCCGCTTAAAAATAATAATAATATTAAAATCGATGGTACGATCCACACTCCAGAATGGGACAGAACATTGTGCTGCGATCAGACGCAGCCTATCTCGTACATATCTAAAGTCCTCTGGTCTTTGTTACTTAATGCGATGCAGAAGATCAGAGATGCCTACAGTATGTGCTGGGGTGTTGCTGCAGTCCCTGTCACACGTTCCGCTTTTTTTTTTTTTTTGGTGGTGTTTTTTTGTTTCGTTTTGTTTTCTTTTCTTTTTTTTTTTGCTTCCCCCCCTCGTCCCGGGGAAAAAAAAAGGGGGGGGGGGGAATTTAAAAAGTGCGCTGGAACTCTCCCTGGCTGCAGGGGACCGGTGTTCAAATGACCCGGCGGCGGGGGGGGGCAACGGGGCGCTGGCCCGGGGCCGGGCCGGAGCGCAGCCGCTGCCCCCCCCCCCCCCCGCTTCCCTTTGCCCCTCCATCCCCAGGCCCGGGGCTCAGCTCGGGGCCGGGCTCAGCCGGGCCTGGGCTCAGCGAGGCCTGGGCTTAGCTGGGCCCGGGCTCAGCCGGGCGGTGCGCTCCGGCCGTGGCCACGGGGCGGCGCTGTGGCTCCGCGCCGCCCGCCCGCCCGCCCGCCGCGGCGCCGGGAGCTGAGCGCGGGGTGCGGGGGGGGGGGGGGGGGGGGAGATGGAGGGAGCGAGGGAGAGGAGGGAGGGAGAGGAGGGAGGGAGGAGGGAGAGGAGGGAGGGAGAGAGGAGGGAGCCGCGCTTTACAAGTTCCTGAATTTTATGGCTGCGCTGCAACAGCGGAATGTCCACTCAATCTG